>NW_026249713.1:0-8405 GCF_019703515.2 Myxocyprinus asiaticus
ACACTATATTGCCAAAAGTATTCGCTCACCCATCCAAAGAATTGAATTCAGGTGTTCCAATCACTTCCATGGCCACAGGTGTATAAAATGAAGCACCTAGGCATGCAGACTGCTTCTACAAACATTTGTGAAAGAATGGGCCGCTCTCAGGAGCTCAGTGAATTCCAGCATGGTACTGTGATAGGATGCCACCTGTGCAACAAGTCCAGTCGTGAAATTTCCTCGCTACTAAATATTCCACAGTCAACTGTCAGTGGTATTATAACAAAGTGGAAGCGATTGGGAATGACAGCAACTCAGCCACGAAGTGGTAGGCCATGTAAAATGACAGAGCGGGGTCAGCGGATGCTGAGGCACATAATGTGCAGAGGTCGCCAACTTTCTGCAGAGTCAATCGCTACAGACCTCCAAAGTTCATGTGGCCTTCAGATTAGCTCAAGAACAGTGCGTAGAGAGCTTCATGGAATGGGTTTCCATGGCCGAGCAGCTGCATCCAAGCCATACATCACCAAGTGCAATGCAAAGCGTCAGATGCAGTGGTGTAAAGCACGCCGCCACTGGACTCTAGAGCAGTGGAGACGCGTTCTCTGGAGTGACGAATCACGCTTCTCCATCTGGCAATCTGATGGACGAGTCTGGGTTTGGCGGTTGCCAGAAGAACGGTACTTGTCTGACTGCATTGTGCCAACTGTGAAGTATGGTGGAGGGGGGATTATGGTGTGGGGTTGTTTTTCAGGAGCTGGGCTTGGCCCCTTAGTTCCAGTGAAAGGAACTCTGAATGCTTCAGCATACCAAGAGATTTTGGACAATTCCATGCTCCCAACTTTGTGGGAACAGTTTGGGGATGGCCCCTTCCTGTTCCAACATGACTGCGCACCAGTGCAAAAAGCAAGGTCCATAAAGACATGGATGAGCGAGTTTGGTGTGGAAGAACTTGAATGGCCTGCACAGAGTCCTGACCTCAACCAGATAGAGCACCTTTGGGATGAATTAGAGCGAAGACTGCGAGCCAGGCCTTCTCGTCCAACATCAGTGTCTGACCTCACAAATGCGCTTCTGGAAGAATGGTCAAAAATTCCCGTAAACACACTCCTAAACCTTGTGGAAAGCCTTCCCAGAGAGTTGAAGCTGTTATAGCTGCAAAGGGTGGGCCGATGTCATATTAAACCCTATGGATTAAGAATGGGATGTCACTTAAGTTCATATGCATCTAAAGGCAGATGAGCGAATACTTTTGGCAATATAGTGTATATTAAACAAATGTTTCACTGATTTAAAAAAAAATAAAAAATATTCATGAAATATTATTCCAAACTACTTATGCCAACATGTCTTTTTTGAAGAATTTCAGCTTTTAATAAAAATGTCATTATGATTTATTTTCTATCTCCAGACAGTTACACCACTCAGACATTTTTGAATGTCCCAGAAAAAAATATCAAAATGACAACTCAATACTGAAAATATATTCATCATATAATAGAGATGTATTCAAGTAATAGTTTTGTGTCAATTGCATTTTTATGTATTTTTAATGAACAACAGCTCACCGCTCACCCCTACATTACACAATGCATGCCATACCATGCAACCATGAATGCAATTCCATTCACAACTGCATGAACACACACTTGTGTCAAATTTAAAACAAGCACACACACTGGCCCCAAAGGCTAGTGAGGTGCAGTTTAACACCCTAGATTTACAACTATCTTGGATCCCAGAAATCCCCGGGTGAAAAAAAGCCCTTGTTGAGAGTTCCACTGCCGAGTCAGAGTGAACTCAGAAGCTAATTATGGTGTTGACTGCCTCTCTGCCTGCTCTCCTCCAGGTCCAATTAGTTTGATACAAGCAGTGGTGTCAGACGCAGAGCATTATAGCGTTATCAAAACACAGGTAAACAAACGCAGGCTGACACCGCAGCGCTTCACTCAGGTAGAGAGAAGAGTAAAGACCTTTCAGAGGAATCTTGCTCAAGATGATGTTGGGGGAACTATTGGACAAAAAAAGGGTACAGCAGGCTAAAGACACTTTCAGGTAATGACTGATCACTGCTTTGTAACTGTAAGGGAAGTATATGTTGCTTCCCTTACAGCAAAAAATATGCATGTTTCTGATCAAGCTACAAGCTACTTTAGGGAACAAAATTGTTTAAAAAAAAGAAATGTCTCATGGATATAGCTAAATCTGAAGAAAAATAAATATACTTTGTGGACATTCTCTAAGAAGAAATGATTGTAAATCATGTCTTTAATCACTTGTTTATTCAATACAAGTTGTATTTTAGGGTTCTCCAGTATAGCTAGGCAAAGATGCATGTGGGTATATTTTATTTTATTTTGTTTTGTTTTTGCAATACTTGTGTGGGCCAAATTTCAGAAAATGTCCACAGAAATAAAACCTACTTATGCACTCTTTATGATTTACTAATTGTGATTTACACATTTCAATTTCAAAACAACATTTCATTAAATTAAAATGTGTAATGTTTAACACAACTTAAATTAAAACATAAAATATTTGTTTTTATTTTATTTATTTTATTAAAGATTACTCAATTCAATTTGATGGAATTTTTACATGAAACTGAAATGCTTAAATGTTAAAATAATTTATGAAAAGTGGATGGTCCTTATACGGTATAAAGAAATTAAATTAACAAAACTTCAAATATTTAGGTTTTTAAAATGTTATATTATTAAATATTACTCAATTCAATTTGATGAAATTTTGTTAAGAAACTGAAATGCATAAATCTTAAAATAATTTTTGCAGTGTGGATAGTCTTCATTAAACAAAATTAAATTAATAAAACTTAAAATATTTAGGTTTTTTTATTTTATTTTATTAAAGATACTACATTCAATTTGATGGAATTTTGTTTTGAAAATGAAATGCATAAATCTTAAAAATATTTTTTGGGTGTTAATGGTCCTCACTTGTAAAATAAATAAATACATAAATCTAATTACATTTAATTAAATAAATACATTTAATTATAATCTAAAAATGTCAAAAAAGTGTCGAGAAGTAGAGTTCTATGGAGATACCATGGTACAGTGATCAGATACCATGATATTAACATGGTACTTTATTGTACTTTAAACAATACCATGGTACCATGCCCAAAAACATTGATAGTAGCACCAAGGTACTTTTTGGTTGGTGTAGTCTGTAGTACATAAAATTAATTTAAAAGTAATAAAGTCCATATGAAGTCTCCAGTTTGATAGGGACATGTGTATGGGGTGTATTTGTTCACTAAACTGTACTTGTTAGAGCAATGAGACGTTGTATCGATGTAGTGACACTAGAGGTCGCTCTTGGGAGCCACAAACACCTCTGATCTTTGAGAACCCGGAGATTATAAAATCTCGCGAAGGTATTGGGTGTTGCCCAGCCTGCTGCCCTGCAGATGCCCACGAGGATGCCATATGTATTTCTGCGTCAGCATCTTGAACAGGTGTCTGTGCAAGGCCCAGTTCAGCACTCGCAGGTCCAAGATTGGCCGCAACCCACTGCCTTTCTTTGGCACGATGAAGTAAGGGCTGTAAAACCCTTTCCTCATCTCGGCTGGAGGGACAGGCTCTATCGCGTCCTTCTGCCGAGGGACTGCGATCTCCGCGCGCATGGCGGCGGCATTCTCGCCCTTCATTGAGGTGAAGGGGATGCCGTTTAACTGGGGTGGGAGCCTGGCGAACTGAATCGCGTAGCCGAATCGGATGGTCCTGGCCAGCCACTGCGACGATTTGGAGAGCGCTAGCCACGCGTCCAAACTCCGGGCAAGTGTCGCTAAGGAGACAATCGTGTCTGACATACCTGGAGGTGGGTCCTCACGGCAGGGGGGAGCAGGAGACGCCAAGTCAAGGAGCCTCACTTTGTCCCGAGGTCGTGGCTGCGCTGAAGGGAACCTCAAAGCACTTACCTTGCTCCGTGCGCCCGGCATAGGGCGGGTTGGCGACAGAGGAGGAGGGCCTCTTTGGCCATCCTCATAACTCATCACAACCGGCTGGCCGGGGGTGTGAATGTTGTGTGGCCGGACGCGCAAAGGCGGGGGGCCCACGTTTGTAGTGCCCTGTCCACAAATGCTCAGTGTCCAGTCACCATGATAATGGCGGCCGTGAACACCAGCTGTGTGACCCAAGGAGAGAGGAAACTGCTCTTTTTTTGAAAATGTGGGTACCGCAGCCCATCCGGGGTGCGGCGAACGCAAGACAAAAGGGTACAAAAGATTCTCCTCCCGGCCCTCCAGCGGGGGACGGAGTGGTCTGGACACCAGCTCCAGGGTTCGGGCGGACATCTTCCTCCTCGGGTCGACCGTATCAGGGGCGCTTAGGAGCCTTCTTCTGGGTATTAGTGCCGGACCGTGAGACGGGGGGCTCTACGACGGGGCCAAGGACTTGGCTCGGGCTGAGGCGGAGCCACCTGGGCTTTCGCCGCTGCAGGGGGACGCCCTCGGCGAGCAGATGGGGTACGAGATATTGAGCCGTGCCAGGGCAAGATATGCTGTATTGCCTCAGTCTGCTTCTTCACTGCCAAGAACTGTTGGACAATGTCCTCGACGGTGTTGCCGAATAGGCCAATCTGGGAAATGGGCGCGTTCAGGAAACGAACCTTGTCGGCGTCCCTCATCTCGACCAGATTAAGCCATATGTGGCGCTCCTGGACCACCAAGGTGGACATCGCCTGCCCGAGTGCTCGCGACGTGAACTTCGTCGCCCAGAGGGCGAGGTCGGTCGTCGAGCGCAGCTCCTGCATCACATCAGGATCAGGACTACCCTCGTGCAGCTCTTTCAGTGCCTTAGCCTGGTGTACTTGCAGGAGTGCCATGGCATGCAGGGCAGAGGTGGCCAGTCCAGCAGCACTGTAGGCTTTGGCCACCAGAGATGACGTAGTCCTACAGGCCCTGGAGGGGAGTGCCAGACGATTCCGCCAGGTGGCGGCGTTTTGCGGGCACAGGTGCACTGCTACCACCTTGTCCACCTGAGGAATCCCC
Source organism: Myxocyprinus asiaticus (assembly GCF_019703515.2). Taxonomy (NCBI): domain Eukaryota; kingdom Metazoa; phylum Chordata; class Actinopteri; order Cypriniformes; family Catostomidae; genus Myxocyprinus; species Myxocyprinus asiaticus. Next base: position 4,997 of record NW_026249713.1, read on the forward strand.
GTATATCCCTCGGCCGCCCCGCCATCGAGGGTAGCGAGAGCAGATGAACTGGAAAGTCGGGTTTGAACAGAAAAAGGTGTCCCCCATGACCTCGTCATTTCGTCATGCACCTCTGGGAAGAAAGGGACCAGGTGGGGGCGCAGCCGTGAGCGGCACCCCAAACCCAGGAACCAATCGTCAAGCCGCGAGGGCTCAGGGATGGGTGGAGGGTTCCACTCCAGCCCGACACTCGCGGCAGCCCGGGAAAGCATGGTGGTCAGCTCCGTTTTGGCCTCAGACTGGGCGGGCACACCCGAAGTTGGCAGCCCAGTTGAGTCCTCGGCGTCCGACATCACCAACGCGCTCTCCGATGCTGCTATCGAAACCTCATCCATCTCATGAGCTCCAAAAGAGACATTAGGCTGGCACTGAGGCGAGCTGCCTGTCTCATCACAGAACTAGACCAGTGCAAATGAGCGTGCTGGGGAATGGGCGGTCTGTGGGAGATTACCCGGCAGAGCCGTACCCATTGGAGCCCCCAAATCGCCTCCAGCATCAACCGACCCGGCCTCGTACTCGTAGGTAGAAGGCCCGGCACGGGAGGCGGCTGGAGTGGCTTTCCCCCGGAAGAAGGAAAGCCACGAACGCAATGTTGCCATGGTCATGTTCTCGCAATGAGAGGTGTTTGGGTCTCCCAAGAGTGACCCCTAGTGCCACTGCATCAACACAACGTCGAGTGAGTGACAGATGTAGTGGCACTAGGGTTCACACTTGGGAGCCCAAGATACCTCTGGTCTTTGATATACCACTGTGTGCTTTGAACGGACCTTTGGGGACAAGTCGACTACCCAAAAAATAGAGAAAGTCTAACCCAGTGGTGGCCTCTTTTCCCCTTTTTTCCACTCCCTAAAAAAGAAGGGGGATTATCCGACTGGGCCGCCAGGTCTAGTCGGGGGGTGTCCCTCCCAAGGGGAAGACAGTGGAGACCAAACCTCGCCCAAAGAGAGGGGGGGATATTTAAGTGGAAGAATACGTCACATGGTCTTTCCGACCATGTGAAGAGTCTTCAAGGTAGATCCTACCCAACGGGGGAGGAGTTACTACAAACATGGAGACTGGGGCAGAGGGGCTCTGCCCAAGGAAGACGCAGTTTGCCAACAGGGAAATGAATTAGCGGAAGATATACGTTGCATGGGGATAGCATTACAGGGAACCGCCACATGCGGAGCACCTACCCCAGAACAGGACTCTTAGTTAGCACGTGTACTGGGCCGGCAGCGAGTCTCTCCGAAAGCTCGAATGCCACAGGGCTCGGAGGAAGTCAACCAGGGAAGAAAGTTTGTGAACACTACTGGGAATTAATGGCGCATGTCTTCAGCTCAAAAGGAGGTGGAAGGCGCTATGTGCAAGCAATACACCCAGCCGGCTATCCCGGGCTTATCCACTTGTATTGCGTGCCACTACCTGGGACGAAACTGGTTCCACCCAGAGGTTGTAGAACCTTGCAAAGGTGTTGGGTGTTGCCCAGCCTGCTGCTCTGCAAATGTCTGTTAGAGAGGCACCCCTGGCCAGGGCCCAGGAGGCCGCTACACCCCTGGTAGAATGGGCTCGTAGCCCTACCGGGGGCAGCATGTCCTGGGCGTGATATGCCATAGTTATGTCGTCAATGAGCCAGTGGGCGATCCTCTGCTTGGAGACAGCGCTTCCTTTCCACTGTGCACCAAAGCAGAAAAAGAGCTGCTCAGAGATCCTAAAGCTCTGCGTGTGATCCAAATAGATGCGTAAATCGCGCACCGGACACAGCAACGACAGGGCTGGGTCTGCCTCCTCCTGGGGCAGCGCTTGCAGGTTCACCACCTGGTACCTAAAAGGGGTCGTGGGAACCTTGGGCACATAGCCTGGTCGGGGTCTCAGGATCACATGAGAGTAGCCCGACCAAACGTCGGGAAGAACACCACTTAGCGAACAGACGCCACTTAAAGGCATACAGGCGCCTCTAGGCAGGGGCCCTAGCCTGAGTGATCGTGTCTACCACCGCAGGTCCCGTCCAGGGGCCAAACATGCAGATTCCAGAGGTCTGGTCGCGGGTTCCAGATGGTGCCCCGTCCCTGAGAAAGAAGGTCCATCCTCAGGGGAATTCGCCGAGGGGGGGCTGTCACAAGGAGCGTGAGGTCCGAGAACCACATCTGGGTGGGCCAGTAGGGTGCTACCAGGATGACCTGCTCCTCATCCTCCCTGACCTTGCACAGGGTCTGTGCAAGTAGGCTCACTGGGGGAAACGCATATTTGCGCAGGCCAGGGGGCCAGCTGTGTGCCAGCGCATTTATGCCGGGGGGGCCTCGGTCAGGGCGTACCAGAGTGGGCAGTATTTCCCGGGATGTGAGTGGCTTGCAGTGACTTGAAGTGCTGCTGACTCCAGAGGAGGAGACGACGGGCGAGTTGTGACATAAAACAAGAGCGCAGACCGCCTTGGTGATTGACATATGCTACCGTTGCTGTGTTGTCTGTCTGAACTAACACGTGCTTGCCCTGGATCAACGGCTGAAACCTCCGCAGGGCGAGCAGAATTGCCAACAACTCGAGGCAGTTGATGTGCCAATGCAGTCGCGGGCCCGTCCACAAGCCGGTTTTCTGTTTGAACGCCTTCAAAGAGGCCAACACCGACTGGGCGCGCTCATTCGTGAGCCGCGCTGTCAGAGACTGAGTCCAACTCCAAACCAAGAAAAGAGATGCTCTGAAACGAGAGGAGCTTGCTATTTTCTCAGTTGACCCGAAGCCCTAGTCGGCTGAGGTGTGAGAGCATCAAGTCCCTGTGTGCGCACAACATGTCCCGAGAGTGAACTAAGATTAGCCAGTTGTCGAGATAGTTGAGAATGCGAATGCCCACCTCCCTTAGCGGAGCAAGGGCTGCCTCTGCGGCCTTCGTGAAGACGCGAGGAGACAGGGACAGGCCGAAAGGGAGGACCTTGTACTGATACGCCTGACCTTCGAATGCAAACTGCAGGAAGGGTCTGTGTCGAGGAAGGATCAAGACGTGGAAGTACGTGTCCTTCAGGTCTACCACCGCGAACCAATCTTGATACCGGACGCTCGCCAGAATGCGTTTTTGCGTCAGCATCTTGAACGGAAATCTGTGTAAAGCCCGGTTCAGTACTCGCAGGTCAAAGATTGGCCGCAACCCATCGCCTTTTTTTGGTACGATGAAGTAGGGGCTGTAAAACCCCTTCTTCATCTCAGCCGGAGGGACAGTTTCTATCACACCCTTCCATAGGAGGGTAGCGATCTCCACGCGCAAGGTAGCAGCATTTTCGTCCTTCACCAAGGTGAAGTGGATACCGCTGAACCTGGGCGGATGCCTGGCGAACTGAATCACTTAGCCGAGTCGGACGGTCTGGACCAGCCATCACGACGGATTGGAAAGCACAAGCCA
>NW_026249714.1:0-8030 GCF_019703515.2 Myxocyprinus asiaticus
TAGTACATATAGTAATTTGTTTTCCCCTCAAATAGTATGATCTGCATAAATATTTGAGGTGAATTGAAAGATAAACACAATTTCTGACATATACACAAATGACAGCATGCACTCAAACTGACATGAATTCCAAATGTTTGTGTAAACCCTGATGATTTGACAATGTGTCTAAGAGCATCTTGTGCTTCAATAGAAAAAAATCTGATAAAAGCAAAAAAGGTCATTACACACACACACACACACACACACACACACACATAGGTTTTTGGGAACTACAAGGACACTGTACCCCAAACCAGTCTGTTGCTGTATTAGGGGGACACCCCTTTCCAGTTGCTCTACAGAGATTTGGTTGATATCATAAAATCTATTTTGAGCCATACAACATAGATTTCACTTCAGAGTTTGTTTACACAAAACACAACTTATAATGTAACAACCTGAAAATATACACATTTATGAGGACAATTGATAATTAGATGCACAAGCCCCGCCTGCGACACAAAATGGTATTATAAGGACTAAAGCGATTTATAAGGACAGTGGCTGTACAACACACATAAATGTCATTAGAGTGTATTAAAGGGTCAAACATGAATTAATGGAACATGGCTAAACACAAACTCAAAAGTGAAGGCATTGTGCATTAAAAGGACATACCTGATATATGAGGACAAATCATTAGACTCAGCACACATACACCAGCACTGTGCATTGCAAAGACATCCCACACCTGTGGGGACATACTCCAACAGACAACAGACCCAACAATTTAAAAGTATGTATGATATTTTTGTATAGTGATATAAATATGCAAGCATACCTTTTATAGAGTGAATTCAAGGACCTGCTATTTGTGTGATATGACTGTTTATCCACATGACCATATGATCTTTTAACAGACATGAGGACATATAACAGTATGCACAGTCAGTGAACAAGGAGCAAAGTTTAATTAGTGCTTGTTTTCAATAATATTACAATAGTTGCCCTAATAATATTACACATCACAAGATACACTAACATTTTTCTTGTGTGTAAAGAAAAAAAACCCTCTCAAATGCATGGAGGTGGAGAACTTAAATATCATAACCTTTCATAAACATAAAAAGTAGTAATGAACATTGTTGAAAGCACATTAAATCCTTCAACAGAAGTTTAAAACATTTATAATACCTATAAATAAAACAAAATAAACAACAACAACAACAACAAAACACTTATTCAGTATTTTGCAACTATTTCTTTTTTGAGTGTTAAGCCCCGATTCCTGAGAATGTCTCTTATGTTTTGAACAGAGCGACTAGCCAAAGCAGGATGCTCAGCATTCTTGCACTGTTGGCATTCAATTTGACTGGCGAGTTTACCCCTTGCGATGTTGTTCTGGAAATTTCTCATTAACTGCAGCGATTTCTGTTTGAGATCATACCCGTTTTTATTTCCTTCTTGCATTATCCCTTTCAGCAGAATTTTCAAGAATCACTAGAAAAGAGGAAAACAGATTCCCAAACCCTGGAGTGAACACCATGATGGCCAGAGCTCATCTCCCTCTTCTCCCAACCAGCCACACTCTTCCCAACCATTGTATTTAGTCTAGTCTTGTTGTAAGGATTACTCATCTTTTGAGTGAAAAGTGATGGGCTGCTGTTTTTGTTAACGTCATGGTTACTGGTGTAACCTCCGTTCCCTGATGGAGGGAACGAGACGTTGGTGTCGATGTAGTGACACTAGGGGTCACTCTTGGGAGCCCGAGACACCTCTGGTCTTTGATAAAAGGCCAATGAAAATTGGCGAGTGGTATTTGCATGCCACTCCCCCGAACATACGGGTATAAAAGGAGCTGGTATGCAACCACTCATTCAGGTTTTTCTCTGAGGAGCCGATATAAGGGCCAGCCATTTCAGCGGGTAGTTCAGCGTTGTGGCAGGAGGGACCGACGTCTCGTTCCCTCCATCAGGGAACGGAGGTTACACCAGTAACCATGACGTTCCCTATCTGTCACTCACTCGACGTTGGTGTCGATGTAGTGACACTAGGGGTCCCTATACAAAACGCCACAAGGCTGAACTGTGTTACGTGAACTAGCGGTGTGTGGTGGGCAGACTTGCTGTGTGCCTCATAGCCAGCGCACCAGGTCGACACGTAACCTCCCCCAACACAGTTATGAGTGTCAAACGGCCCTTTTTGGGGACAAGTCGACTACCCAGAGATAGAGACAGGCTTAACGCAGTCGTGGCCTCTTTCCCCTTCTCTTTTTCCACTCCCTAAAAAAGAAGGGGGATTATCTGACTGGGCCGCCAGGTCTAGTCGGGGGGTGTCCCTCCCAAGGGGAGGACACCGCGGAGACCACACCTCGCCCCAAGAGAGGGGGGATATTTAAGTGGAAGAATACATCACATGGTCTTTCCAACCATGTGGAGAGCCTTCAAGGTAGATCCTGCCCAATGGGGGAGGAGTTACTACAACATGGAGACTGAGGGGCTCTGCCCAAGGAAGACGCAGTTTGCCAGTAGGGAAACGAACTAGCAGAAGATATAGATCGCATGGGGTTAGCCTTACAGGGAACCGCCACATGCGGAGCACCTACCCCAGAACCGGGCTCTTAGTTAGCGCGTGTACTGGGCCGGCAGCGAGTCTCTCCGAAAACTCGACTGCCACAGGGCTCGGAGGAAGTCAACCAGGGAACAACTTTTGTGAACACTACTAGGAATTAACAGCGCACGTCTTCAGCTCAAAAGGAGGTGGAAGGCGCTATGTGCAAGCGATACACCCGGCCGGCTATCCCGGGCTTATCCGTTTGTGTTGCATGCCACTACCTGGGACGAAACCGGTTCCACCCGGAGGTTGTAGAACCTTGCAAAGGTGTTGGGTGTTGCCCAGCCTGCTGCTCTGCAATGTCTGTTAGAGAGGCACCTCTGGCCAGGGCCCAAGAAGCCGCTACACCACGGGTAGAATGGGCTCGTAGCCCTACCGGGGGTGGCATGTTTTGGGCGAGACATGCCATAGTTATGGCGTCAATGAGCCAGTGGGCGATCCTCTGCTTGGAGACAGCGCTTCCTTTCCGCTGTACACCAAAGCAGACAAAGAGCTGCTCAGAGATTCTAAAGCTCTGCGTGCGATCCAAATAGATGCGTAAAGCGCGCACCGGACACAGCAACGACAGGGCTGGGTCTGCCTCCTCCTGGGGCAGCGCTTGCAGGTTCACCACCTGGTCCCTAAAAGGAGTGGTGGGAACCTTGGGCACATAGCCCGGTCGGGGGTCTCAGGATCACGTGAGAATAGCCCGGACCGAACTCCAGGCACGTTTCGCTGACAGAGAACGCTTGCAGGTCACCTACCCTCTTGATGGAAGTGAGCAGTCAGGAGGGCAGTCTTCAAGGAGAGTGCCTTAAGCCCGGCTGACTGCAAAACTCAAAGGGGGCTCTCTGTAGACCCTGAAAATCTACAGAGGTCCGATGAGGGAACAAGGCGTGGCCTGGAGGGATTCAGCCTCCTGGCGCTTCTTAGGAACCTGATGATCAGATCATGCTTCCCTAAAGACTTACCGTCGACTGCGTCATGGTGTGCTGCTATGGCAGCAATGTACACCTTCAAGGTGGAAGGGGACAGCCTCCCTTCCAACCTCTCTTGCAGGAAGGAAAGCACTGATCTGACTGCGCACCTCTGGGGGTCTTCCTGATGGGAAGAACACCACTTAGCGAACAGACACCACTTAAAGGCATACAGGCGCCTCGTAGAGGGAGCCCTAGCCTGAGTGAACGTGTCTACCACTGCAGGTGGGAGACAGCTTAGGTCTTCCGCGTCCCGTCCAGGGGCCAGACATGGAGATTCCAGAGGTCTGGGCGCGGGTGCCCGATGGTGCCCCTTCCCTGAGAAAGAAGGGCCTTCCTCAGGGGAATTTGCCCGGGGGGAGCTGTCACGAGGAGCGTGAGGTCTGAGCACCACGTCTGGACGGGCCAGTAGGGTGCTTACCAGGACGACCTTCTCCTCGTCCTCCCTGACCTTGCACAGGGTCTGTGCGAACAGGCTCACTGGGGAAAACGCATATTTGCGAATGCCAGGGGACCAGCTGTGTGCCAGCGCGTCTATGCCGAGGAAGGCCTCGGTGAGGGCGTACCAGAGCGGACAGTGGGAGGATTCTTGGGAGGCGAACAGGTGCACCTGTGCCTGACTGAATCGACTCCAAATCAGCTGGACCACCTGAAGGTGGAGTCTCCACTCTCCCTTGAGGGTAACCTGTTGTTACGGCGCGTCCACCGAAGTGTTGAGGTTGCCCGGGATGTGAGTGGCTTGCAGCGACTTGGTGCTGCTAACTCCGTTGGAGGAGACAGCGGGCGAGTTATGACATACAGCGGGAGCGCAGACCGCCTTGGCGGTTGACATATGCTACCGCTGCCGTGCTGTCTGTCCGAACTAGCACGTGCTTGCCCTAGATCAACGGCCGGAACCTCCGCAGGGCGAGCAGAATTGCCAGTAACTCGAGGCAGTTGATGTGCCAACGCAGCCGCGGACCCGTCTAGAGGCCGGCGGCTGCGTGCCCGTTGCCAACAGCGCCCCAGCCCATTTTTGAGGCGTCTGTCGTGACCACGACACGCCTGGAGATCAGTTTTAGAAGAACACCTGCTTGTGGAAACGAGAGGTCGGTCCAAGGGCTGAAAAGACGGCGACAGACCGACGTAATGGCCACGCGGTGTGTCCCGTGGCGCCATGCCCGTCTCGGGACTCGAGTCTGGAGCCAGTGCTGAAGCGGCCTCATATGCATCAACCCGAGCGGGGTGGCCACCGCTGAGGACGCCATATGCCCCAGGAGCCTCTGAAAATGTTTCAGTGGAACCGCTGTTTTCTGTTTGAACGCCTTCAAACAGGCCAGCACCGACTGGGCGCGCTCGTTCGTAAGGTGCGCCGTCAAGGAGACTGAGTCCAACTCCAAACCAAGAAAAGAGATGCTCTGAACCGGGAGGAGCTTGCTCTTTTCCCAGCTGACCCGAAGCCCTAGTCGGCTGAGGTGTGAGAGCACCAGGTTCCTGTGTGCGCACAACCCGTCTCGAGAGTGAGCTAGGATTAGCCAGTCATCGAGATAGTTGAGAATGCGAATGCCCACCTCCCTTAATGGGGCAAGGGCAGCCTCTGCGATCTTCGTAAAGATGCGAGGAGACAGGGACAGGCCGAAAGGGAGGACTTGTACCGATACGCCTGACCCTCGAACGCAAACCGCAGGAAGGGTCTGTGTCGAGGAAGGATCGAGACGTGAAAGTACGCATCCTTCGGGTCTACCGCCGCGAACCAATCTTGATGCCGGACGCTCGCTAGAATGCGTCTTTGCGTCAGCATCTTGAACGGGAGTCTGCGTAAGGCCCGGTTCAGTACTCGCAGGTCCAAGATTGGCCGCAACCCACCGCCTTTTTTCGGTACAATGAAGTAGGGGCTGTAAAACCCCTTCTTCATCTCGGCTGGAGGGACAGGTTCTATCGCGTCCTTCCGTAGGAGGGTAGCGATCTCCGCGCAAGGTAGCAGCGTTTCCATCTTTCACCAAGGTGAAGTGGACACCGCTGGACCTGGGCGGATGCCCAGCGAAGTGAATCGTGCAGCCGAGTCGGACGGTCCGGACCAGCCCTCGCGACGGACTGGAAAGCGCAAGCCATGCGTCCGAGTTCCGCGCAAGGGGGACCAAAGGGACAACGTCATCGGATGTACCGGCGGGTGGGGCCTCGCGGCGGGGCGGAGCTTGAGGTGCCACACCACATCGTGGCCGTGCTGAGTCCGAGGACATCGAAGCACTTACCTGGCTCCTTGTGACCACCCCCGGAACAGCCTGGGACGGGGGAGGAAGAGGCCTGTCCTCATGACCCGTGGAGACTGTCACATCGGGGGCGGATTTGTGCCACAGCTGGGCGCTCAGGGCGGGAGACCGCCGCTGGAGCGCCAACCTGCCAAATGGAGTGGTGGATGGTGGTCGTGATGCCAGCCGTACACACCGAATATGTGACCCAGGGAACAAGGAAACCACTCTTGCGGAGCTCTTGAGTACTGCAGCCACTTGGGCATGCAGCACAATTTAAATGCAAAAGGTAACAAAAAGAAGATCTGCTTACCAGCTCCAGAGCAGCGGGTTTCGTTGTCCCTGGGTCGCCCGTCTCAGGGGCGCTTCGAAGACCTCCATGGGTTCTTCGGTGCCGGCTGTGAGACGGGTGGCGTCGGCTTCCTGCGGTGGGCTCCACGCCGGGGCCGGGCCGGAGGGGCGGGCTGCGGCGGAGCCGGTGCAGTCACCGCAGGGGGACGCCCTCGGCGATGAGTAGATGGGGTGCAGGATCTTGAGCCACGCCAGGGCAGGACAAGCCGGCTAGCATCCATCTACTGCTCTACCATCGAGAACTGCTGGGCAAAGTCCTCGACGGTGTCGCCGAATAGGCCCGCCTGGGAAATGGGGGCAGCAAGGAATCGTGTCATGTCGGCCTCACCCATCTCGACCAGGTTGAGCCAAAGGTGGCGCTCCTGGACCACTAGTGTGGCCATCGTCCGCCCGAGAGACCGCGCCGTGACCTCCGTCGCTTGGAGAGCGAGGTCGGTCACCGAGCGCAGTTCCTGCATCAATCCCGGTGCGGAACTACCCTCGTGCAGTTCCTTTAGCGCCTTGGCGGACTTGCAGGAGAGCCATGGCGTGCAGGGCGGAGGCGGCTTGTCCAGCAGCGCCATAGGCTTTGACCATCAGAGACGATGTAAACCTACAGGCCTTGGACAGGGGCTTTGGGCACCCGTGCCAGGTGGCGGCGCTCTGCGGGCATAGGTGCACCGCGAGCGCCTTTATCCACCGGGGGATTGCCGAATAACCCTTGGCCGCCCCACCATCGAGGGTAGTGAGAGCGGGGAAGCTGAAAAGATCGGGACCGGGCAGTAAAAGGTGCCTCCCGCGACCTTGTCAGCTCTTCATGCACTTCCGGGAAGAAAGGAACGGGGCGGGGCGAGGCTTTGAGCGGCGCCGCGAGCCCAGGAACCAATCACCGAGCCGCGAGGGTTCAGGGAAGAGCGGTGAAATCCACTCTAACCGACGCTCGCGGCTGTCCGGGAAAGCATGTCGTCATCTCCGCGTCAGCCTGTGACTGGGCGAACGACCCCGAAGGGAGGAGCCCAGCTGAGGCTTCCGACTGGACGAGCCCGCTCTCCGATGCTGCGCTCGAGAGCTCATCACTTTCGCGGGCTCCGAATAAGAGGTCGAACTCGCCGTGAGACGAGCCGGCGGACTCACCCGGAAGCCCGATCGGGGCAGACGAGCGTGCTGGGGAATGGGAGGTCCGCGGGGGGATACCCGGCGGAGGCGGTCCCATTGGGGTCCCCAAATCGCCCCCAGTGCTAGCCGCGCTGGCCTCAAACCCGTGGGTAAAAGGACCGAGGCGGGAGCCTCTGGGGTGGCTCGCTTCCTTACGAAGGCGAGCCGCGACCGCAACGTTGCCATGGACACATTCTCGCAATGAGAATGTGACCATCCACGAACGCTGTCTCTGCGTGAGCAGTGCCCAGACACGAAAGACAGTGATCGTGACCGTTAGAAGGCGAGAGATAATGAGCACAACCAGGAATAACACACAATCGGAAAAGCATCTTTAAAAAGACGCGTCTTTAAAAAGACGTTCCGTGTGTGCGCTCTTTTAGAGAAATATATACTCTTTTAGAGGGGAAAAATGCTCTTTCAGAAAATATACTCTCTAGTTTTTCTGCCGAAGCGCCCAGGGGCATTCTCTGCAGTGCACCAGTGCAGAGGGGGAGAAGCCGCTGAAATGCGCCGTCAGATCCAGCAGGTGAATGAACAGTAGTATTCAGCTCAATGAGCATGACCGTTCGGCTCCGAAGAGAAAATCTGAATGAGTGGTTGCATACCAGCTCCTTTTATACCCGTATGTTCGGGGAGTGGCATGCAAATACCACTCGCCAATTTTCATTGGCCTTTTATCAAAGACCAGAGGTGTCTCGGGCTCCCAAGAGTGACCCCTAGTGTCACTACATCGACACCAACGTCGAGTGAGTGACAGATAGGG
>NW_026249715.1:0-7983 GCF_019703515.2 Myxocyprinus asiaticus
ATATCGTATATTCAAGTCGATATCAGAGTACGTGGCCAAAAGTTTGGAATAATGTACAGATTTTGCTGTTTCGGAAGGAAATTGGTACTTTTACTCACCAAAGTGGCATTCAACTGCTCACAAAGTATAGTCAGGACATTACTGATGTAAAAAACAGCACCATCACTATTTGAAAAATTTCATTTTTGATCAAATCTAGAGAGGCCCCATTTCCAGCAGCCATCACTCCAACACCTAATCCTTGAGTAATCATGCTAAATTGCTAATTTTGTACTAGAAAATCACTTGCCATTATATCAAACACAGATGAAAGCTATTTGGTTCATTAAATGAAGCTTATATTTCATACAAAGGTCTTCAAAGACAAAGGACAACTGGTTCAAACAAAGACAGAAAGATATGTGGAAGGCCAGATGTACAACTAAACAAGAGGATAAGTACATCAGTCTCTAGTTTGAGAAATAGACACCTCCCATGTCCTCAGCTGACAGCTTCATTGAATTCTACTCACTCAACACCAGTTTCATGTACATCAGTAAAGAGAAGACTCAGGGGTGCAGGCCTTATGGGAAGAATTGCAAAGAAAAAGCCACTTTTGAAACAGAAAAACAAAAAGAAATTGTTAGAGTGGGCAAAGAAACACAGTGTTATGGATCTTAACCCCATTCAGTTTTTTGGGGATCAGCTTGACAGCCACATCTGTGGCAAGTGCTACGGGAAGCGTGGGGTAAAATGTCACTTGAGCATCTGGACAAACTGACATCTAGAATCCCAAGGATCTGCAAAGCTGTCATTGCTGCATGTGGAGGATTTTTTGATGAGAACTCTTTGAAGTAGTTTAAGACATTTTTTTCAAACTGTAATTGTAATTTTTCACATTATTAATGTCCTGACTATACATTTTGATCAGTCGAATGCCACTTTGGCGAATAAAAGTACCCATTTCTTTCCATAAGAACAAAATCTGTACATTATTCCAAACTTTTGGCTGCCAGTATAAATATAAAGGTAAATTAACTGAATGAGCCAGGTCCTGAAGATTCCAATATGGCAGGCTTGTCATGCATAGAGCTGCATTCTCTTAAATAGACAGACTGGAAAATCATCTGGGTGACTCCTGTCATTGAAAGGGTCAAATTGAAGATGGAACTAGACACAGGATCAGCACTGTCAATCATATCGCACAAGGATTACAAGGAATATTTCACCAACATGAAACTGAAACACACAGCAGTAATGTTAAAGACATACACAGGGGAGAAAATTGTGCCAGTAGGAAAACTCAAGGTCAGAGTTAAATGTGCAAATAAAAGGTATGTATTGGACCTGTATGTGCTGCAAAAGGGTGGAGTTCCCTTATTTGGACATGAGTGGCTTAAGTCATTCGGCTAAACTGGCAGTCCATAAAACTCATGCAAGTTAACCCCAAGGCATCCTCATGCTCCCTCTGTACAGGACAAATTAGAGCGTGTGCTTGCGCAGTCTGCCCAAGTTTTCCAAGATGGCACTGGAACACTGAAAACCATCAAAGCAAAATTTGCCATTGAGAGTGTTGTGCAACCAAAATTTCACAAGGCACGTCCGGTACCATATGCAGTACGCCCTAAAGTGGAGGCCGACCTCCTACAGCTAGAGGACCAAGGACTTCTCTCTAAAGTGGTCTGACTGGGCAACACCAATAGTACCCATTGTCAGGTAAAGTGGTGATGTATGAATCTGTGGTGACTTTAATGTCACAATTAACCCAGTTTTGCGAGCTTACCAGAAACCATTGCCTCTGATAGAGAACATTTTTGCATCACTGTCACGTGGCCAATGCTTTTCAAAAATCGATCTGGCCCAGGCCTACTTACAAATGGAGATCGAAGAATCCGCAAATAAGTATTTAATGATAAACACACACAAAGGGCTCTTTCGCTACAATAGACTTGTCTTTGGGGTATCATCTGCCCCAGCAGTGTGGCAAAGGGTCATGGATCAAGTTTTGCTAGGCATTCCAGGCACGCAATGCTATTTAGATAATATCATAGTCACTGGCCTTGATGATGATGCTCATCTGGCAAACTTGGATGCTGTTCTCGCAAGACTGGCGGACTATGGATTGAGAGAAACCAAAAGCAAATGCGAGATTTTCAAAGACTCAATTGTATACTGTGGACACATTATTGACAAGGATGGTCTTCACAAATCTCCAGATAAGATCAACGCTGTCCTGAAAGCACCAAAGCCAGAAAATGTAAACCAGCTTCGTTCATTTCTGGGACTTGTCAATTATTATCACAAATTCATATCCAATTTGTTTACAGTGTTACACCCATTAAATGCATTGCTGCAACTGAAAAGCAAATGGATGTGGTCGAGAGAATGCGACAAAGCTTTTAAAGCAGCTAAGGAACTTATCTCTTCTTAGACTGTATTAACACCCTACGACCGCTGTCTGCCATTATGCCTAGCTTGCAATGCTTTGCCATGTGAAATAGGTGCCGTATTGTCTCACAAGATGACTGATGGATCTGAGAGGCCAATCAAGTTTGCATCTAGGTCCTTTACTGGTGTGGAATGCAATTACGCCCAGATTGATCAAGAAGGGCTAAGCTTGGTGTGGGAAGTGAAGAAGTTTAATCAGTATTTGTATGGAAAACGCTTCACATTAATTACAAATCACCAACCCCTAGTAGCAATTTTCAGCCCCAGCAAAGGTGTTCCAGCTATGGCAGCTTTACTATATTTAGCAATGACTACAGCGTTGGGCATTATTCCTTGGTGCTCATGATTACACGATTGAGTTTAAGGGTACAAAGTTTCACGGAAACGCAGATGGACTGTCGCGTCTGCCCTATGAGACCACAGAGGATGCAAAAGACCACACCGATATGTTTCACATGACTCAAATGGTGCCTTTACCTAGGAGTGCACCGTTTGATCGGCCACCGATCTAAATCGGCCAATTTTCGTCTTAAATCCATGATCGGCGATTGGCCGATCGTGCCTAGATTCAGGGCCGATCTTTTTTGGAGCACGCATACACTGCTACTCTAATGAATGAGCGCTTGCTCAGCCCTTGCAGCATACAGCGTGGCCACTGGTGGGTGAGTTGGTGGCAATTCTAAGCATTCACAAATTTAAACTTTCAGATGTGCTGTAATTTAGATGAATATGCCGGTTTGTTTTAAAACGTGTAAGAATAACGTGTATGAATATTAAGCTGCCCATTTTCAAGAGTCAGTATGGTAGTTATTCTGACTTGCTGCACAGTGAGCACGGAAAAGGATAAAGAGACAGAAAACGGGCATAAAAATGAATTAAACAACAAATAAACATGCAAATACAAATCTGAGTATACGTGATGTAATGTGAGTTGTGACAATCAGATGGTGTGTGGAGCAATAGAGACTGTTTGAGCAATCATGAGCGCTATTAGCTCCTCCCCCTTCAACGTGAGTGCTCTCGGTGTCAATCAAACAAGTGCGCTCTCCAGGTGCTCTCATCAGTCACTCATCTCATCAGTCACTCATCTCAGCACTGTTCCCAATTTAAATCATAATGATGTTGGTCGCAATGCCACTTATAACAGATATAACTGTTTAACCTTAAATAATGGCATTGTGTCTTCATGCATTTGCTTAATAATTAGTGATTTGTATTGCAACAAAATGCCAAAGGCGGTAAACAAATCATAAAATACTAATGATTCCTCACAGGAGCAGTTTTGGAGCTAGTAATAGACAACTTTCTTATTTTTTAACTTGTCTCTGCTGTGTGATGCCCTCATGGTTTTTACTGGTTGCCAGGATGTCACAATGACCTTTGATATTTGACAACAGAACTATTCATAACTGTTTTCAATACAAATAAATGTTAGCAATTCACAATTAAAGTAATTGTACTGTGTGGGGCATAAACATAATTGCAGAATATAACTTGCAAAAGTGTGGCTGAGGGCACTTTAAAAAAAAAAAAAAAAAAATCAGTATCGGTACTGGCCGATCTTAGTGTTAAAAAAGTGGTAATCATATCGGCCTCAAATGTCCTGATCGGTGCACTACTACCTTTACCTGTTACAAGCGCTCAAATTCAAAGAGAGACAAGCCGTGATCCAACACTGGCTAAATATTTGACCTGACAATGAAAGGATTGCCAGTTTCAGGAGATCCACAACTCCCAGACTACTCAAACCATCGTGAACAGCTTTCTGTGACACAAGGACGCATTATGTTACTTTTTGCAAGATGTAAGCTAAAGAAGCAAAATCTATTATACCACTGTGGTCAGATTTTATTGCTGATTTAAAATATGTTATTTGAACATAATATTGACCTTCCGTTTTGAAGATTTCAGACTTTCAACTTTCAAGTAGATAGGAGCTAGCTGTACTGCATGACTGAAAATACAAATACAATATGGCTGCAGAGTGACCTGACTTAAACCAAACTCACACTCAAACTGTTGGTATGAGTCTTGAAAATGTATGGGGGTCAGTCTGGTTTTAGAATGCCATTGTCACTCTTGTTTATAACCAAACTGTCTGATCGTAACTGTATTTAGAACACTAACACAAGACTGACAATTGTACTCTGCTGCTGTGTGAATGTAGACTATTATTTTTAAACTGTACAGACAGTGCAGACATCAGAGATGCCTAGTACCAGTGGCTTTAAGATCTTTGACCAGTTTAAGGCCTTTCTACCATCTTAAGATCCTTTTGGTAATGTCAACATTCAAACATCAATACATGATGCAAGCAGAATGAAAAGGCCGGGGGCTTTCAGGGCATGGGATAGGAGAAAAGAAGTAAAAACCTGTCCTTACTTTATCTCCCAAAACATGAGACACAAATTGACTGTATCTCGTGTTCTCATCATATTTTTCTCCCTTTCTCTCATCCTTTCACCAGCTTTAGTCTCTAGATTGACTGGAAATTTTAAAATTGATATTTTTCAGACGTACTGAAGAAGAAATCAAAAAAATCATTATGGTTTATAGAAAATGGGGAGTGCATTTCAAAGGTGCTTTTCCCACCGCACTTTTCTTTGTTAGAGGTTTCCTCTTCTGAAAATAGAGAGCCATTTATGGCTGATGAGAAATTTTCATCTAAAATGAAATGGTCTATTTATTATTATATACTTCCCAGGGACACATGCATAACCAAAAATTAAGCATGGCCTTTTAATAAACATCCGGCTTGTTTAATACTGGAAAAATTACTGCACTCTCCTGTTTTGCCATTTTTCTCCAACTGCAATATAAGCTTTTCATAAAGTAATTAATAGATATTCATTTTGGCCACAGAAAAGCTATTCCATATTGTAGAGCACTTCTAAATGCTTTCAGAGGGAGACGCAGATATAAACACGGAGACAGTAGAGAAAGCTGTCGGGGTAGCGCAGGTTGATAGGCTGACTGTCCACACCCGTTTTTTACTGAGTCCAAGAATTTCTAGCTGCAGCCCTGGGTTCAACCAATTGTGTGAGTTTGGGGTGCGGCTATCTGTTTTTCCGACCAGTAGCTGACAGGGACAGTGTTCAGAAAACCTGTTTGAAAATAGTTATTATTTTTGCAATTCTGTTTCGTGCTGACATGAGACACTTCACCTTAATCAATGTTTTTGACATGAATAAAAGCAGATGATTTAGATGTTACCACATTAAGCACAATTTTTAGATACCTAATGAAACATTTTTACACATTTTACAATCTTCCAGGCCCTCAAGGAACCTCTGGGTATGGAATAGACTCAAAAAGGCTTTATTCTTTAAATTAATGCGGCAGGTTTATACGAAACCGGTTATACCACAATAACACATCAGTACGTCAAACGAAAATTTAAATAATGACGCTGAATTCTCCTAAAAGGTTGTACAAAAAACACCAGAAAATAGTGGAAATGTGTATAGACTCTTTAATCAGCATGTCTGCCCATTAAACTGCCCATATTACAGTACAGACCATTTTAAGGAAAACAAAGTGGAAAACACAGTTCTGCTCATGCATCATTTTGCTCATAGTTAACTTGCTATTTAGTGCCTCAAATGAAACACCTCTGATATCTTTCAAAGATTTAATGGCACTAATCTGATAAACTTTGACCAATCTAATTATTATTTCATCCACAAAAGCACTCGCTGTATCAAATCAACTTTTTCCTGA
Source organism: Myxocyprinus asiaticus (assembly GCF_019703515.2). NCBI lineage: Eukaryota > Metazoa > Chordata > Actinopteri > Cypriniformes > Catostomidae > Myxocyprinus > Myxocyprinus asiaticus. The sequence goes on from NW_026249715.1 coordinate 6,148, forward strand.
TAAAAAAATTAATAAAAAAAGTGTGCCTTTATTCCTGGGTGTTACATAAAGTAAGCCAATCAGATTACAGCTTGCCATATTGAGAAAGTAGTCCAGTTTTGTGTTCAATACGCATCAGATGGCCATCTAACAGACCAGGGACTATAGACATTGCTTCAAAGAGGTACCAAATAACAGATGAAACATTTCTAATTTGGCTTAAAGGCACATGAAAATAAATAAATAAATAAATAAATAAACAAGACTACACATCTACAGGTGCATCTCAATAAATTAGAATGTCATGGAAAAGTTCATTTATTTCAGTAATTCAACTCAAATTGTGAAACTCGTGTATTAAATAAATTCAATGCACACAGACTGAAGTAGTTTAAGTCTTTGGTTCTTTTAATTGTGATGATTTTGGCTCACATTTAACAAAAACCCACCAATTCACTATCTCAAAAAATTAGAATATGGTGACATGCCAATCAGCTAATCAACTCAAAACACCTGCAAAGGTTTCCTGAGCCTTCAAAATGGTCTCTCAGTTTGGTTCACTAGGCTACACAATCATGGGGAAGACTGCTGATCTGACAGTTGTCCAGAAGACAATCATTGACACCCTTCACAAGGAGGGAAAGCCACAAACATTCATTGCCAAAGAAGCTGGCTGTTCACAGAGTGCTGTATCCAAGCATGTTAACAGAAAGTTGAGTGGAAGGAAAAAGTGTGGAAGAAAAAGATGCACAACCAACTGAGAGAACCGCAGCCTTATGATTGTCAAGCAAAATCGATTCAAGAATTTGGGTGAACTTCACAAGGAATGGACTGAGGCTGGGGTCAAGGCATCAAGAGCCACCACACACAGACGTGTCAAGGAATTTGGCTACAGTTGTCGTATTCCTTTTGTTAAGCCACTCCTGAACCACAGACAACGTCAGAGGCATCTTACCTGGGCTAAGGAGAAGAAGAACTGGACTGTTGCCCAGTGGTCCAAAGTCCTCTTTTCAGATGAGAGCAAGTTTTGTATTTCATTTGGAAACCAAGGTCCTAGAGTCTGGAGGAAGGGTGGAGAAGCTCATAGCCCAAGTTGCTTGAAGTCCAGTGTTAAGTTTCCACAGTCTGTGATGATTTGGGGTGCAATGTCATCTGCTGGTGTTGGTCCATTGTGTTTTTTGAAAACCAAAGTCACTTCACCCGTTTACCAAGAAATTTTGGAGCACTTCATGCTTCCTTCTGCTGACCAGCTTTTTAAAGATGCTGATTTCATTTTCCAGCAGGATTTGGCACCTGCCCACACTGCCAAATGCACCAAAAGTTGGTTTAATTACCATGGTGTTGGTGTGCTTGACTGGCCAGCAAACTCACCAGACCTGAACCCCATAGAGAATCTATGGGGTATTGTCAAGAGGAAAATGAGAAACAAGAGACCAAAAAATGCAGATGAGCTGAAGGCCACTGTCAAAGAAACCTGGGCTTCCATACCACCTCGGCAGTGCCACAAACTGATCACCTCCATGCCACGCCAAATTGAGGCAGTAATTAAAGCAAAAGGAGCCCCTACCAAGTATTGAGGTCATATGCAGTAAATGAACATACTTTCCAGAAGGCCAACAATTCACTAAAAATGTTTTTTTTATTGGTCTTATGATGTATTCTAATTTTTTGAGATAGTGAATTGGTGGGTTTTTGTTAAATATGAGCCAAAATCATCACAATTAAAAGAACCAAAGACTTAAACTACTTCAGTCTGTGTGCATTGAATGTATTTAATACACGAGTTTCACAATTTGAGTTGAATTACTGAAATAAATGGACTTTTCCACGATATTCTAATTTATTGAGATGCACCTG
>NW_026249716.1:0-7930 GCF_019703515.2 Myxocyprinus asiaticus
GGGCATCCGCCCAGGTTCAGCGGTGTCCACTTCACCTTGGTGAAAGACGAAAACGCCTGTGCAAGATCAGGGAGGACGAGGAGCAGGTTGTCCTGGTAGCACCCCACTGGCCCGCCCAGACATGGTGCTCAGACCTCATGCTCCTCGGGACAGCTCCCCCCTGGCAAATTCCCCTGAGGAAGGACCTTCTTTCTCAGGGAAGGGGCACCATTCGGCACCCGTGCCCAGACCTCTGGAATCTCCATGTCTGGCCCCTGGATGGGACGTGGAAGACCTAAGCTGTCTCCCACCTGCGATGGCAGACACGATCACTTAGGCTAGGACTCCCTCTACGAGGTGCCTGTATGCCTTTAAGTGGCGTCTGTTCGCTAAGTGGTGTTCTTCCCGTCGGGAAGACCCCCACAGATGCACAGTCAGATCAGTGCTTTCCTTCCTGAAAGAGAGGTTGGAAGGGAGGCTGTCCCCTTCCACCTTGAAGGTGTATGTTGCTGCCATAGCAGCACACCACGACGCAGTCGACGGTAAGTCCTTAGGGAAGCACGACCTGATCATCAGGTTCCTAAGAGGTGCCAGGAGGCTGAATCCCTCCAGGCCGCGCCTCGTTCCCTCATCGGACCTCTGTAGTTCTTCAGGGTCTAAAGAGAGCCCCCTTTGAGCCTTTGCAGTCAGCCGAGCTTAAGGCACTCTCCTTGAAGACTGCCCTCCTGACTGCGCTCACTTCCATCAAGAGAGTAGGTGACCTGCAAGCGTTCTCTGTCAGCTAAATGTGCCTGGAGTTCGGTCCAGGTTACTCTCACGTGATCCTGAGACCCTGACCGGGCTATGTGCCCAAGGTTCCCACCACCCCTTTAGGGACTAGGTGGTGAACCTGCAAGTGCTGCCCCAGGAGGAGGCAGACCCAGCCCTGTTGTCGCTGTGTCCAGTGCGCGCTTTCGCATCTATTTGGATCGAACGAAGAGCTTTAGAATCTCTGAGCAGCTCTTTGTCTGCTTTTGGTGCACAGTGGAAAGGAAGCACTGTCTCCAAGCAGAGGATCGCCCACTGGCTCGTTGATGTCATAACTATGGCATATCTCGCCCAAAACATGCCGCCCCCGGTAGGGCTACGAGCCCATTCTACCCGTGGTGTAGCGGCTTCTTGGGTCTTGGCCAGAGGTGCCTCTCTAACAGACATTTGCAGAGCAGCGGGCTGGGCAACACCCAACACCTTTGCAAGGTTCTACAACCTCCGGGTGGAACCGGTTTCGTCCCAGGTGGTGGCACACAACACAAGCGGATAAGCCCGGGATAGCCGGCCGGGTGTATCGCTTGCACATCCACCTCCTTTTGAGCTGAAGACGTGCGCCGTTAATTCCCAGTAGTGTTCACAAAATTTGTTCCCTGGTTGACTTCCTCCGAGCCCTGTGGCAGTCGAGTGTTCGGAGAGACTCACTGCCGGCCCAGTACACGCACTAACTAAGAGCCCGGTTCTGGGGTAGGTGCTCCGCATGTGGCGGTTCCCTGTAAGGCTAACCCCATGCGATCTATATCTTCCGCTAATTCGTTTCCCTGCTGGCAAACTGCGTCTTCCTTGGGCAGAGCCACTCTGCCCCAGTCTCCATGTTTGTAGTAACTCCTCCCCCATTGGGCAGGATCTACCTTGAAGGCTCTCCACATGGTTGGAAAGACCATGTGACGTATTCTTCCACTTAAATATCCCCCCCTCTCTTGGGGCGAGGTGTGGTCTCCGTGGTGTCCTCCCCTTGGGAGGGACACCCCCCGACTAGACCTGGCGGCCCAGTCGGATAATCCCCCTTCTTTTTTAGGGAGTGGAAAAAGAGAAGGGGAAAAGAGGCCATGACTGGGTTAAGCCTGTCTCTATCTTTGGGTAGTCGACTTGTCCCCAAAAAGGGCCATTCGACACTCATAACTGTGTTGGGGGAGGTTATGTGTCGACCTGGTGTGCTGGCTATGAGGCACACAGCAAGTCTGCCCACCACACACCGCCAGTTCACGTAGCACCGTTCAGCCTTGTGGCGTTTTGTATAGGGACCCCTAGGGACACCAATGTCGAGTGAGTGACAGATAGGGAACGTCATGGTTACTGGTGTAACCTCCGTTCCCTGATGGAGGGAACGAGACGTTGGTCCCTCCTGCCACAACGCTGAACTACCCGCTGAAATGGCCGGACCTTATATCGGCTCCTCAGCGTAAAACCTGAATGAGTGGTTGCATTCCAGCTCCTTTTATACCCGTATGTCCGGGGGAGTGGCATGCAAATACCACTCGCCAATTTTCATTGGCCTTTTATCAAAGACCAGAGGTGTCTCGGGCTCCCAAGAGTGACCCCTAGTGTCACTACATCGACACCAACATCTCGTTCCCTCCATCAGGGAACGGAGGTTACACCAGTAACCATGACGTTTGCTAATATGAAGTCTGTGGAGTGGTTAAATAATTAGTTTTAATGACTTCAACCTAAGTGTATGTAAACATCTGACTTCAACTGTATATAAATGTGCCTGTCTGACATTTGTTTTGTGTATATGAATGTCTTTCATGTGATTGTGTGGTAATACTTGAGTTCAATGTAAACTATCATCATTATCATCATCATCTCAGCTTATGTTTATAGCTACAATCTGAAACTCAATATCCCTCAATTTTCTAAAACTCTCCTTTAAAGATAATATTGTAAAACTGTGCCCTTTAAACTGAATTTTGGGGTGGCAAATTATTGTTTCATCAAAAGTGAAATGAGAAAATCATGTTAACACACACACTGTTTATGTCTTGTGTCTCTACTTCTGAAACAGTGAGTATTTTAATGTTTACAGATTGACCCCATTGACTTCCATTGTAAGTGTCTCACTGGAACACACATTTGTGCTATTTCAAAGACATTATTAAAGACAGTGCAGCAAGTGTGTTTAATGACTGTTTACATTGCAAAACACTTTGTTCTTGCTATTCCGTGTCGGATCTCAGTGTGTGTAACATGAAATTCCTGAAGCTTAAGGAACTTCCACTGAGCTGGGGAACACTGCTGTGCGTCTTACAGGAGTAACAGAGTGGGCAAGAACTTGTCCATCCAGTTCTACAGGATCAGATTATGAGTTTAGCAGAATTTTGATCAGTATTTACTGAATAATCCATTATTCTGTCGAGAGAGGTCAAAATGACAATTACAAAAAAAAACAACTTAGAAAGGTTTATATATATATATATATATATATATATATATATATATATATATATATAAAATGATGTTTTATATACAAAAATTAAATGTACATTTCTAGTTTGAACATTATTTGTACGTCAGATCTTTGTTTTGTTGGACAAGAAAAATTAGCTTAATTAACAACGGGTCAAATTTAAGAACGGAGCCACATTGAGAGCTCCATATCTCCGGGATTTAACCATATAGGACTTTAAAAATGAAGATACAAAAAGAAAATCTAAAAGATATTAAGTTATCTTTAAAGGAATGTTCCAGGTTCAATACAAGTTCGGCTCAGTCGACAGGATTTGTGTCATGATATTGATTACCACAAAAATTAATTTTGACTCGTCCCTCCTTTGTGACAAGGAGGAGGGAGGGGCCGGGCCGTGACTACGCATGCCCAGCCCCCAATCAGGCTAATCAGCCAAGGAGAGAGATAAATACAGCCGGATGCGGCAGGTCGGGAGAGAGAGAGAGAGAGCCACACGCAGCTGCCATGTGTGTATTTGTGTTTGTGTCTTTTTGTTTAAATTAAATATTACTTTGACTGTTCCCGCCTCCTCCTTGCTCATCCTAACCCTGTTTCATTGGTTCCAAAACCCTGGAAGGAGGAGGGATGCGCTGTCGTGGAGTCCTCGCCACTGCCGTCCACCCAAAGGAGTAGTTGCTGCTGGCCGCCTGGACACAGAGTAATGGCCACCGACTGCGAGGGGCTCACTACCGGCTGCCAGAATGCAGAGGGGCATTCCATCCGCCAGGGGTTGGAGGAGTAAAAAATTGCTTGCCGATTCCCAAACACACCATCGCCTGGTCCTCGACTACTCCTCCACCCTCTGGCAGACGACAGCCGCTCCTCCCCGGGCAGACAGTAGCAAGTCCTCCAACCCCTGGTGGATGGAACGCCCCTCTGCATTCTGGTGGCCGGTAGTGAGCCCCTCCGCCCCTCGCGGACGGTGGCCGTTACTCTGTGTCCAGGCGGCCAGCAGCGACTGCTCCTTTGGGTGGACGGCAGTGGTGAGGACTCCATGACAGCGCATCCCTCCTCCTTCCAGGGTTTTGGAACCAATGTAACAGGGTTAGGATGGGCAAGGAGGAGGCGGGAACTGGTTGAACAGTCAAAGTAATATTTCATTTAAACAAAAAGACACAAACACAAATACACACACGGCAGCTGCGTGTGGCTCTCTCTCTCTCCCGACCTGCCACATCCGGCTGTATTTATCTCTCTCCTTGGCTGATTAGCCTGATTGGGGGCTGGGCATGCATAGTCACGGCCCGGCCCCGCCCTCCTCCTTGTCACAAAGGAGGGACGAGTCAAAATTAATTTTTGTGGTAATCAACATTATGCCACAAATGCTGTCGATTGAGCTGAATTTGTATTGAACATGGAATATTCTTTTAACACTTCTGGAGTTATAGGAACTCCAACTTTGGAAAAGCAACAGAAAACAACATTTTATTTATTTATTTATTTATTCATTCATTTTTGGACACATCATTGGCATATAATGCAACAAGAGGAGCTGAAGTCAACTGATTTTGGTAATAGATCTACCAATCTCTGTGTAAAAATAAAATAATGATTCGGACCCCTTTCTAATGTTTTTTTTTTTTTTTTATCTGTAGTTTTGCTCCAAAATCATAGGTGGAAATTGATATTTTAACCCCATTTAACAACATAATGGATTACTCGGTAAATACTGATCCATTGTATTTAATATTTTTGGCTTTCATTATCATTTATGTTTATCTTTTATCATAAAAATTATTCAAATAAAATAAAAATTCCAGTTGGTATTTTTTCAGAAATCTCAGTTTCTGAAATTCTGTTGATGTTGACCTGTGAGGAATACACCTAATATCTAGATTTCTAAATTTTCTGAACGATGTTGCTAGGCGGTTGCTAGGGTTTCCTGTTGTTTTGCTATTGTGTTCTGGGTAGTTGCTACTGGTCCAATTTAAAAGAGTTCATCCTCAAGTCTCTGTGATATTCTGGTCTCTAGATATGACTCCCGTGACTCATTTAATGTTATCTATGGGATTTTGTCACCCATTTTAAAGAATAAATCACCCAAAAATGAAAACTGATTTGTATAAGTTGACAAATTTTGCCCTGTAACTATTGACCCTATATCTGCACGATAATCACTAACCCCCTCACCACCTTTTTTTAAATCAAAACAACCTTCCATTATTATGTCACTCCATCAATATATTATAAAAAGACAATTTTTTTTTTCAATCTTGAAAAACACTTTGCAACCAGAATAAAAACACACATTTTTCTTAAGAGGTGCCTTTAGCCCCATTATACGCTAACGTCTGAAAACTGTGCAGTATTTTTTCAGTCAGATATTGTTTTTTCTCTCTCTCTGTGCAGGTGCTCGGATGAGAAGAGTGATGTCATTTAACACGTCTCTGATGTATAACACATCTCACCTGCCTCCGCTGACGGAGTGGATCGCACCAACCTTTACTCCTGCGGCACAGGGGCGTGTGGTGGCCACCATGGTCCTCTTCCTCTTCGCCGCCGTCAGTAACCTGGCGCTGCTCGTGAGCGTGTGGCGTGGGCGTGGCCGACAGCTGGCATCTCACCTACGACCTCTGATTATGAGCCTGGCGTCAGCTGACCTCATGATGACCTTCATCGTCATGCCGTTGGATATGGTGTGGAACGTGATGGTGCAGTGGTATGCTGGTGATGTGCTTTGTAAGCTGCTGTGCTTCCTGAAGCTGTTTGCAATGCAAACCTCTGCTTTCATCCTGGTGGTCATCAGTTTGGACCGACATCACGCCATACTGCATCCGCTGGACTCCCTCATCGCACATCACAGGAACAGAAAAATGTTAGTCATTGCCTGGAGCCTCAGCGCACTGATCGCATCACCACAGGTGACACACACACACACACACACACAAATACTGTATATTGACCACATCAACATTGTATTGGTCTCTAAAATCTCCTATGAGCTCTTGAGATGCATTGCTTTTTTCCAAGTAATGAAATTCACAAAATTAATATAAAAGTCATACAATTTACTTTCTTAATGCACATTTGTGGTCTTATTGTGAACAACTGATCAGTGCATGCTATTCTAATGAAAACAAAATTTGTCTTGGGAATCTTTCATCAAAATGTAAGAAGTTGTTTAAATCACCAAGGCCAAATGGATTGTTTAACAATTCACAGTTTATGTTTAAGGGAATAGTTCACCAAGAAATAAAAATTCTGTCATAATTTATTCACCCTCATGTCGTTCTGAACACAAATGACTTTCTTCCATTTAAAGGAATATTCCGGGTTCAATACAAGTTAAGCTCAATCAACAACAGCAATCAACTTATCACAGAAGCACGTAAAGTCTTAACTATCACCAAAATGTAGAATGAGACGTTGACTGTAAGCGCTTTCCATGTGACGCCCCAACGTGAATCATGAGCGCGGCTTCACAATTTCAGTAGTAAAGTGGATAGTCACAGTCTGCTGGCTCATTAATATTGAGGAGGATGAGACTTTAAGAGATTTAATGCCCATTGCAATGAATATGCAACCTTTGTGGGGAAGAGTTCTTTCAATTCAGCCTCCCACTTGTTACTTGAATTGGTGCTATTTTAGTGCATTTCATCTGTATACTGTGGAAGGCTTTGATTGAAAAATGTTCATAAAGCATTATGTTGCTACAAATTGTTTGTTTTCTTTCCTAATGCATTTTGACTGGAAAAGAAGTTTATTTAGAGTCAAATTTCAGCACTTTCAAAATCTGCGATTAATTGCGATTAACTACAAAAAATTATGCGATTAATCGTGATTCAAAATTTGAATCGACTGACAGCACTAACATGATTTAAAATCACTTTCTAACCAGTGACTCCAGCCAGGTCTCCTAAGCAACCAAATTAGCCCGGTTGCTAGGGAGGGTAGAGTCACATGGGGTAACCTCCTCGAGGTCGTGATTAGTGGTTCTCACTCTCAATGGGGCGTGTGGTAAATTGTATGTGGATTATGGAGAGTAGCATGAGCTTCCACATGCTGTGAGTCTCCGCGGTGTCATGCACAACGAGTCACATGATAAGATGCACGGATTGACGGTCTCAGAAGCGGAGGCAACTGAGACTTGTCCTCCACCACCCAGATTGAGGTGAGTAACCACGCCACCACGTGGACCTACTAAGTAGTGGGAATTGGGCATTCCAAACTGGGAGAAAAGGGGAAATAAATTTTTGTGGTAATCAACATTATGCCACAAATGCTGTCAATTGAGTTTAACTTGTATTGAACCCAGTCAAATACCTTCTCTAAACCAATGGTCAAAAAACTATTTATCACTGTTTTTGTCAGCTGATATAGATAATGCATCCTTTCTAAAATCAGTAATGAAGGTTTTGGCAAAAATAACAAATACCTCTAGATTTGAAACAGAAGCATTGCCATTGAGATACATGGAGATGATCTAGAGATATATGTGAAGATCCTGTACCATGAGGAGGGGTCGAGACATTGGGTTTTGATTGGCAGTGTTGACAGAGTTTTGCCTTTAGGCTGTAATATAATATTCAGCACTGCAGCAGAAGAGTAGCAGGTCATGTGATTGTGCTGGTGTAGCAGAAGACCAGATGAGAAGAGATGCTTTACGAATCAACAAGGAACAATACACTGACGCTTCATGCCCCTTTCCAAAGGCTTTGAGCACCATTCAGCTTTAGGAGGCTGTGTACTACCTCC
>NW_026249717.1:0-7731 GCF_019703515.2 Myxocyprinus asiaticus
ACATTTAACAAAAACCCACCAATTCACTATCTCAAAAAATTAGAATACATCATAAGACCAATAAAAAAAACATTTTTAGTGAATTGTTGGCCTTCTGGAAAGTATGTTCATTTACTGTATATGTACTCAATACTTGGTAGGGGCTCCTTTTGCTTTAATTACTGCCTCAATTCAGCATGGCATGGAGGTGATCAGTTTGTGGCACTGCTGAGGTGGTATGGAAGCCCAGGTTTCTTTGACAGTGGCCTTCAGCTCATCTGCATTTTTTGGTCTCTTGTTTCTCATTTTCCTCTTGACAATACCCCATAGATTCTCTATGGGGTTCAGGTCTGGTGAGTTTGCTGGCCAGTCAAGCACACCAACACCATGGTCATTTAACCAACTTTTGGTGCTTTTGGCAGTGTGGGCAGGTGCCAAACCTGCTGGAAAATGAAATCAGCATCTTTAAAAAGCTGGTCAGCAGAAGGAAGCATGAAGTGCTCCAAAATTTCTTGGTAAACGGGTGCAGTGACTTTGGTTTTCAAAAATCACAATGGACCAACACCAGCAGATGACATTGCACCTCAAATCATCACAGACTGTGGAAACTTAACACTGGACTTCAAGCAACTTGGGCTATGAGCTTCTCCACCCTTCCTCCAGACTCTAGGACCTTGGTTTCCAAATGAAATACAAAACTTGCTCTCATCTGAAAAGAGGACTTTGGACCACTGGGCAACAGTCCAGTTCTTCTTCTCCTTAGCCCAGGTAAGACGCCTCTGACGTTGTCTGTGGTTCAGGAGTGGCTTAACAAGAGGAATACGACAACTGTAGCCAAATTCCTTGACATGTCTGTGTGTGGTGGCTCTTGATGCCTTGACCCCAGCCTCAGTCCATTCCTTGTGAAGTTCACCCAAATTCTTGAATCGATTTTGCTTGACAATCCTCATAAGGCTGCAGTTCTCTCGGTTGGTTGTGCATCTTTTTCTTCAACACTTTTTCCTTCCACTCAACTTTCTGTTAACATGCTTGGATACAGCACTCTGTGAACAGCCAGCTTCTTTGGCAATGAATGTTTGTGGCTTACCCTCCTTGTGAAGGGTGTCAATGATTGTCTTCTGGACAACTGTCAGATCAGCAGTCTTCCCCATGATTGTGTAGCCTAGTGAACCAAACTGAGAGACCATTTTGAAGGCTCAGGAAACCTTTGCAGGTGTTTTGAGTTGATTAGCTGATTGGCATGTCACCATATTCTAATTTTTTGAGATAGTGAATTGGTGGGTTTTTGTTAAATGTGAGCCAAAATCATCACAGTTAAAAGAACCAAAGACTTAAACTACTTCAGTCTGTGTGCACTGAATTTATTTAATACACAAGTTTCACAATTTGAGTTGAATTACTGAAATAAATTAACTTTTCCATGACATTCTAATTTATTGAGATGCACCTGTATATATATATACATCCATACATACAGTATATATGTGACAAGGAGGAGGGCGTGGCTGGGCTGTAACGAAGGATGCCTGGCACTGAATGAGCCCACTCAGCTGGGCGAGGAATAAAGATGAGCCAGGGGTGCCAGTTCGAGAGAGAGAGACAGAGAGAGAGCGAGAGAGAGAGAGAGAGAGAGAGAGAGAGAGAGACATAAGAAGTTGTGTGTGTGTGCGTCAGTTTTATGTTGTTTTGTTCATTTGTGCCATTAAAAGTTTACGTTGACTGCTCAGCCGGTTCCTGCCTCCTCCTTGCCCATCGTGTGAACCCGTTACACTGGTGTTGAAACCTGGGAGGGAGGAGGAATGCGCTGTCGGAGAGCCCTCGCTGATGATGGAGGGTCGTGACGCTGATGAGGTATGGTCTGCTGGTCCTGGAGCGGTTCGCCAGAAGGCGAAGGAGCCCGCTGCCATCCGTGTGGTATTGCCACACTTGTTAAAAGCACACATCAATGACACCATGATATCTTCTTCTCTCATCCAACACATCGACGACACACTTCACAGTGCCCTCAGTGGACTCATGTGTAACTAGATTTGGTGAAACATTTAGAGGGAAAGAACGGTATTATTCAGCTTTTCTCACGGCAGGCCAATGTACAAAGGAAAATCAATTTGTAATAAGCTGGTGCAAAACGAGTAGTCGATGACTCTTGCACATCCCTAATTACGAGCATTCAAATTCACCCTTCAGTGTTTGAGAACATATGCTTATTTTTCATTAAGCCAATTTAATGTTGTATTTTATTAAAATCTGCTGTTCCTGTTGTGAGTTTGGGACTCTGAGCAAAGCTCCATGGGCGGACAGGCAGATATTCCTCCAATCGCAGATAAGGAAGACAAAGATGTACTGTCTTCAGTCCACTTTTTTTGTCCACTGGAGATGTTTTGGAAAGACATGTTTTAAATGTTATAAATGGGAGAAATGTTGCACTGATCTTTTTCAAAGGCTCAACCAATGGTTTGAGTTTGGGGCGGGACTATCTGTTTGTTCAACCAATGGGAGATGGGAGCATGTTTGGGAACCATGTTTCAGTGAACATGCTGAAGGCGACTGTGGCAAGGAACACAAAACTCCATTAGATGTTGATTAATGGAGAAAAATAACCTTGAGAGAAACCAGACTCACTGTGGGGGCCAGTTCCCCTCTGAATAACATCATGAATATAATGACAGTATTACTTATGTATAGTAAAATGAGTAAACTAAGTAAGTGTTAAGGGTTAGTGTTTAAACAAAGATTTTGTATGAACTGTAAGATTAATGACTAATGTCTTTGAAGTTCATCCTGGATTAACTGCAGAAGTTCACATTGATGCATTGTCCTTTGTTAGTTGGCTGATGAAGGCTTTTGTTGACAATTAATTGATAGTCTATGTATTCCATTATAAGAGTGTAGTCCATCAATAAATAAAGGTGATGCAGACAGAGATCAGTGAGGTGCTTCACAGTTCAACCAGCAGGTCATTTCGGTGAGATTTGGTGAGGTCTGTCCTAAGTCCAAGGCTCGTCGTGCAGAAATGACACACTTCAGCTGCATCAGATGATAATGAAAACTCTTGATGGATGTTCATCTGTGATGTGTAGTTTATGAATTAATTTCAGTCAGCTGGACAGTTCAGTTTCATGTGTTCTCCTCACTGAAATGAAGCTCTTGTGTCAGTCTCCTGTGAAGTTTCAGGTGTCTCTCTGTAATTACAGATGTAAAATCCGATCAGAAGCGCCAGAGATCAGTTAACCGACAGGAACGATGTGTAGTGGCTCGTGCTGATTGGATTACAGCCAGTTTATGAGCAAACGTCTCTGGTGGAAACTACAGGCAGACAATGACTGATCAGCCATTATTGAACAAATCAGAGCCTTTTAAACCTGAAATGAGTGTGAACTTGGACACACGCACACACTACGGTTTTGAAATTACAGGTCGCTTAATTTTACCCATGTTTAATGGTCGAAACCCAAATGTGGGTCACATAGTATGAAGCTAGTTTTTCTTGTCTGAAGTGCAAATAATGTTGAAACTAGAAATGTATCTTCATTTATATATATATACATACATACATACAGTAGTTAACATCTGCAAAGCATTAAGATGCATCATTAGGGCTCAAAACACCAAAGATACTGAAACTCCTCTAGAAAATAATGGATTACTTACTAAATATTGAATAACATACAGAATAGCCCACCCGGGAGACTGACAACCACCCTAATGAGTGTGCCGAATCTCTTTTAGAACAGAAACGGTGTGTAACTCACCTGTAATGACACTCGCTGCACACCTGACCAGAGACTTTAGTGTTGATCTGTGATGTTCTTCTGAACACTGAAGGTTTCTGGATGTTTAGCAGACCCCTGCTGTGTGTGTGTGTGTGTCAGTGAACAGATGTTGAGCTGCTGATGTTTGTCTTGATGTGAACACACCTGTCGAGCGCTGGCTTCATTAGTGGCGGACCGCAGTGGGGGGTTTATTTAACTCACCTTTATTGATCCCAACAGATTCTATCGCCACTCGGCCTCCATCTGAGGGTCTTTTCCTGTTTTTACACACTCACAGGATGTGGTGTATAGTATCTGCAGGGTTTGGGACGTTCACCATCTGTTTGACACTTGAAGAATCTCCTGATAATAATCGAGTGACCGCGCTGTCTCACATGGTCAGTGTTGACAACTAACGACAGGGATCAGTTTTCAGTAACGTGACAGTACTTTCTGTGGCTATTCGTCGGCTTCGGCCTTCATTGAGATTTAAATCACGTGAACACTGAACGACATGGAAACTGTCTGTCTCTCTGTATATAAATGCAGCTGAAGGATTGTGTAGTATTCTGGACTGTCTGATTGGTCGAGCAGGTGTGTTAATCGATTCAAATGAATGTTCAGTATCTCTCTGACCTTTATTTCTTCACAGGATGTTGTAAACATGAGTGTCTGACACTTCATATGTCCATAGTTTAATCCCTGTGTGTGTTAGTTCAGACGTGTGGGTGATGAAGTTCTTCAGTCGGGTATAAATGGTGTGTTTTAGGTGCTTTTGTCCATATTTGCATGTGAAAGCAGCCATGCAGCTCTTGAGTGTTTCGCAGGAGAATTAAATATGTTGTGTGAGAATTGAATGAATGTGAGTTTGGAAAGCCTTTAGCCAGAGATCATTTCATTTTCTGTCCTTGATCACAGTTTCTGCTCATCTCTCACAGACAGACGATTAAACCTCTCTCTCTCTCTCTCTCTCTCTCTCTCTCTCTCTCTCTCTCTCTCTCTCTCATTGTGTTTCTGTTTTATTTTGTGGTTTAATACTGTCATTTAGAGCAGCACAGACACAATAGCAACTTGCACTTATTTGACAAATTAAAAGAGAAAGTGAAACCATATCTCTCTCTCACACACACACACACACATAAGATGAGATAAAGCTTTAATTGCGTATTGAAGCCTTTGTCAATATTGTATGCAAAGCAGTTGTTCCAATAAAGTACTTGAGAGACACAGACAGGAAGCAACATCAGGGGCATATTTCTGTTATTTTTGTGTCTATAGAGATCAGTCATTTTTGGTGTATTGTTCATGGACTTGTTAAAGCCACAACGGTATCCAGCAGAGCAGTGAAAGTCTCTACGTGTTTGTCTTTTCGGGCGTGTGTGTTTGTAGCATAAACTATTTGATTTAGTTGAGACTGAATCTGACTCCATTTGTGTTAGACCTGAACTTCGGTTTAGATTCCAGTTATTATTGATCATTAATTGAGAATTTATCTCTGTTAATACTTGATCATTCTAGTTGATTCTCTCTTTTTTTTCTTTATCTCCCGAATTTGGAATGCCCAAAGTCCTCGTGGTGGCGTAGTGACTCGCCTCAATCCGGGTGGCGGAGGACGAATCTCAGTTGCCTCCGTGTCTGAGACCGTCAATCCGTGCATCTTATCACGTGACTTGTTGAGCACGTTACCGTGGAGACGTAGCGCGTGTGGAAGCTTCACGCTATTCTCCGCAGCATCTACACACAACTCACCACACGCCTCACCGAGAGTGAGAACCACATTATAGCGACCACGAGGAGGTTACCCCATGTGACTCTACCCTCCCTAGCAACCGGGCCAATTTGGTTGCTTAGGAGACCTGGCTGGAGTCGCTCAGCACACTCTGGATTCGTACCTATGGATAAAATCGTATATACAGTATATATAATCAAATGCTATTTAGGTATAGTAAGATGACATCATAATAGCTTGTTGTGTAAAACGATGAGTTCTTTCTAATAACAGACGATGCTGCCTGCATAAAAATACATCAATCAGCATTCAGCTGTGTTTTTTATATTTTAATCAAGCTGAAGTTGCTCCAGTTCAGCACATTTTCATTTTGAAATATCAGTAACAATATAAACATTATTGTTACTTTCACTTTCATCAAAATCACCAAACATTTCACAGTACAAAAGACGTGTGCAGTATGAAGGCGACCTTTTTGTAAATGATAAAAGATCTTCTACTTCCAGAAAAGCACACACATTCATCTGGTACAACAGATGTTTTCAGAATGGTTTAGACAATCATGAATCAAATATCATATGGCAGGCTTGATAAGGTTAAGCACAATGCTCAAAGGTGACCTCACCACTGGCTGGACGGCGAAACGTCCTGTATTAAAGTGGAGGAATGCTTAAAGCATCCCATATACAGGTGCATCTCAATAAATTAGAATGTCGTGGAAAAGTTCATTTATTTCAGTAATTCAACTCAAATTGTGAAACTCGTGTATTAAATAAATTCAATGCACACAGACTGAAGTAGTTTAAGTCTTTGCTTCTTTTAATTGTGATGATTTTGGCTCACATTTAACAAAAACCCACCAATTCACTATCTCAAAAAATTAGAATACATCATAAGACCAATAAAAAAAACATTTTTAGTGAATTGTTGGCCTTCTGGAAAGTATGTTCATTTACTGTATATGTACTCAATACTTGGTAGGGGCTCCTTTTGCTTTAATTACTGCCTCAATTCGGCGTGGCATGGAGGTGATCAGTTTGTGGCACTGCTGAGGTGGTATGGAAGCCCAGGTTTCTTTGACAGTGGCCTTCAGCTCATCTGCATTTTTTGGTCTCTTGTTTCTCATTTTCCTCTTGACAATACCCCATAGATTCTCTATGGGGTTCAGGTCTGGTGAGTTTGCTGGCCAGTCAAGCACACCAACACCATGGTCATTTAACCAACTTTTGGTGCTTTTGGCAGTGTGGGCAGGTGCCAAATCCTGCTGGAAAATTAAATCAGCATCTTTAAAAAGCTGGTCAGCAGAAGGAAGCATGAAGTGCTCCAAAATTTCTTGGTAAATGGGTGCAGTGACTTTGGTTTTCAAAAATCACAATGGACCAACACCAGCAGATGACATTGCACCCCAAATCATCACAGACTGTGGAAACTTAACACTGGACTTCAAGCAACTTGGGCTATGAGCTTCTCCACCCTTCCTCCAGACTCTAGGACCTTGGTTTCCAAATGAAATACAAAACTTGCTCTCATCTGAAAAGAGGACTTTGGACCACTGGGCAACAGTCCAGTTCTTCTTCTCCTTAGCCCAGGTAAGACGTCTCTGACATTGTCTGTGGTTCAGGAGTGGCTTAACAAGAGGAATACGACAACTGTAGCCAAATTCCTTGACACGTCTGTGTGTGGTGGCTCTTGATGCCTTGACCCCAGCCTCAGTCCATTCCTTGTGAAGTTCACCCAAATTCTTGAATCAATTTTGCTTGACAATCCTCATAAGGCTGCGGTTCTCTCTGTTGGTTGTGCATCTTTTTCTTCCACACTTTTTCCTTCCACTCAACTTCCTGTTAACATGCTTGGATACAGCACTCTGTGAACAGCCAGCTTCTTTGGCAATGAATGTTTGTGGCTTACCCTCCTTGTGAAGGGTGTCAATGATTGTCTTCTGGACAACTGTCAGATCAGCAGTCTTCCCCATGATTGTGTAGCCTAGTGAACCAAACTGAGAGACCATTTGGAAGGCTCAGGAAACCTTTGCAGGTGTTTTGAGTTGATTAGCTGATTGGCATGTCACCATATTCTAATTTGTTGAGATAGTGAATTGGTGGGTTTTTGTTAAATGTGAGCCAAAATCATCACAATTAAAAGAACCAAAGACTTAAACTACTTCAGTCTGCGTGCATTGAATTTATTTAATACATGAGTTTCACAATTTGAGTTGAATTACTGAAATAAATGAACTTTTCCACGACATTCTAATTTATTGAGATGCACCTG
>NW_026249718.1:0-7671 GCF_019703515.2 Myxocyprinus asiaticus
ATACAGAGAAAATGCATAATAAACTTTGCCATTTCTAATCGTTCAGTTTCATACATTAACCTGCAAACTCTTCAACATCACAGAAGTACAAAAACCTCCTTAACTTTTGTGTGTTTGGTGACTTGATTCACAACTTTGGAACCCCATCTGCACCGCATCGACGCACCCTTCAGTATTAAGTAGAGTAAATGTTATATCACCCCCTTGGGGTCTCCCAAAGCTATTACGCCAGACTACATTAAACGGAAGGTCAATTGACTGTGAATTGGAAAGCTCACAAATTAGGCTTCTAATTTAAATGTCGGCTAATGTTAACATATCGATGCCTCAAAAACGTATCGAGAAAATAGTGTGCTGATCGATAATCGCTATATTATGACATTCTGAGAATTTTTAATGCAAGCATTCATCATTTTTTAATTATGGCTAATATTTTAAACATTTTGCAGTTACAAATGTACTTTTGTTTGCATATTGCAATTTTAATAACATTTATTGTGAAAATGTATTGTCTAAATGCATCAAAGTCATGGCTGTTGCAGTCAGTATTTTTTGGTTGCTGTGACCATTGTTTCAATTTGAGAAGTAGAAAGTGATGTAGTTAATTATTAATTAATAATGACAGAAACTTTAACATTTATTCCTGATGGTTTATGTTGTATTACTTTAAACGGACATCATTTATAGGGACAGAAATCTTTTTATGTATAGCTGATATAGGTTAAAACCAGCATTCAGATAACACACAGTGACTCGAATACTTAAATATAGGAACCTTTCCTTTAGTAAACTGCCATTTGTGTGAATGTGCACAATAAAGTGCAGAGCAGTTTATTATAGTTAGTTTTTCTATTGTTTTCTAACATTGGTTAGATAAACCTAAATATCCACTTAAATCTGGATCTAAAGTAATTAAAAACATATTTGTGTGTTGACAAAGCTTGTGGATGACATTCTTGACTTCACATCATGTGCAAAACGCCTGGGGAAGCCGTCAGCTGCAGATCTCAAACTGGGCCTGGCCACTGGTCCTGTTCTGTTTGCTTGCCAGCAGGTGGGGCAGCTGAACACAACGTTGGTCTAAAAATTGAAGGGGTTTGGGGGCAAACATTTTTTGCTTTTTAGTTAGTGGTTGTTTGATTACCTCATATTTTAGGCTTTGTTTGATTGCCCTGTCTGAGTCCATGTTTGAATCCACCCCCTTTTTCGTTCTTCTCAGAAAACAATAAATGAGAAATGCATTATTTAATTTATTAATGGGCAATTTATACATCATAAGTAGCAGTAAGCAAATTTGGTTGGATTACTTTCATACTAATGATGAACAATAGGGGAATCCACATGAACTGTAACCCAGACCCACATTTCCACACAGACTTGGTTTCTTGGTACGTGCACTTGAGTTCAGAAAACAGCTTAGACACCAACCAAAAATAACTAAATCTGGCATAAAATAGACTTTGGTCCGCACCGAAAGCTTTCGTGTGAAAACACACTTCATTTAAATAGTAAATTTGATGTTTACAGAACAGTCATAAGGTTTAAAACTAATATAATCTGGTTTTGTGGTTCATTATTTTGTGGAGTAGGTAGTTTGGATTTCATTACTTGCAAACCATTTACACTTTTAATACACCTCTTTACCTCTCCATCTTTAGTTTCCGGAGCTTCATGCAATGATCATGCGCCGTTTCAGCTCAGATGGAGATGTGGATCGAGCCTGGCAATATGTCCTGAAGGTAAGAATTTCTGTTGAAGGATTTGTGTTACAGTATTAAGGTGAATCTCACAAAAACATTTCAATGTTACATTTCTACGGTGGGCCACTGTAAATTTCACTCCAAAATCAAAAGTCAAAAAGTGATTATTTATGGAAATGTCACAATGCTAAAAATCTTAATGTTCATGATAAACGCTTCATTGACCTTGATTACATGCACTTAAGAAAACGGTTTATTCCTGGGCTTTTGCAGAAAGCGGCGTTCTGAAACATCACATAAACGAGAATGTTGATTTTCTTACACCGTTTAAAGGATTAAGAGAAAGCAGTTTAACACACCCAGGTTTCTCCTTGAGAATGCGGCTTATGTGGTCATTTAAACTCTTAAGCAGCATTCTTACAGGTCTTGGAGGAGTATGCATGTGCGTGAACAGACCGGATAACAAATGTCATAGAATGGAGCCCAACAACAAGTCAACATAGCAGAAAGAATTCAACATTTCTGGGAGTTCAGCGGGAAGAGCACATACACTATAAACTACACATATATGTACACACCAATTTAAAATCGCAATTCGCGACTGTCCCTCACGTTCTCGTGTATGCGCTCATGTACATTGAGGGAATCCCTGGGTTTGATGCAAGAGGGACACCCCACTATTGTAGTGCAATTCTGCTGCAGACTGCGATAGAAAGTGAAGGAAACAAACACAGCAACAACTTTGGATATCTTGAAATAAAGCAAAGCAACAGAGAATAAAATAGTGAAGTCTTCCTCATATCCTATGTTTGTTATTTACACAAGTGGCATGGGAAAATTGCATTGCTGTGGAGAAAGATGCTTACTGATCGTGCCGCATGTATACGGGAGTAAAGAGTATGACGCTTATACAGTGCATGTAAGTGGGAATGCCACTTTCTCGCTATAAGCCGCTTTCTGGTGTCTATGTAAACGCAGTCATTGTCTTTAAGCAACATTTTCATATATCTCGTTTGATTTTGGGGTGAATCATGACCCAGACGTGTTCTTGACAGATTAATTGGATTACAGAAGTTTTGTTAACTAGCTGTGAATTCCAATTAGCATCTCAAACCCCTTTTACACCTGGTACTAAGATGCATTCCGTGTGATCTGATCACATGTGGTCTGCCGAAATGCTCCTACTGTTTGGATTTCAAGGGGAGGGTCTCATTTCATGATGACGTACATCAGTCGCTATGTCTTTGTGTTACTGCATGATATTAAAGTGCAAACAAGTCAGAAAAAATACAAGTGAAAAAAAATCATTGCGCTATTTCTCCCAGATGCAGTTGAAATGTAAGCAAAATTTAGCACAAATGCAATTTTCGAGCAGAATTCTCTGTTATTTCAATGGATTTCCTGTATTAACCTGAGCTTCAGATGTTTGTGTTCTTGTCTGTGCCCCTGCATGTTGGTATCAGACACACTGAAGAAGATCTGTAAAGTTCTTGTGCTTGTGTATATATACGCTTTTTCAAATTTTCCAATCGGACGGATATTTCCTTTCAAAGCCGCTCGTAATAGCAAAGTTTAAACTCATGTTTTAGTGCAGCGGTTGATTGACAGGTGAGGGGGTGGTGCTTCACTGCTGTCCAGGACTCATCAAGACAGATTAGCATTTACACTTCCAATGTGATGTGGTCACAAGTGTTTTTGACTACCTTCGTATGTGGTTTCAGTGATCCGATCACAAAAAGTTTTAGACCCCGTTTACACCTGTAGATCCCTGAAACGCATCTTAACACAAGTGTAAACATGGGCTCAGATAAAATTACTCCCATGTTCCCGCAGAGTGACGGTGTGGAACAGACTAACTACCTCGCCCAACACTACTGCCAAGAGGCCATCCGTCAGATCAGTCAGCTGCGGCCATCAACAGAGCGAGATGCACTGATCCGACTGACCGAGCTGGTGCTGAGCCGGGACAAGTGAACCTGGATCCAGTGCTCCATACTCAGGCAGCTACACCTCTGCTGGGCCTCCACTCAAACAGAGAACAAAGAATTATTTATTTATGCCATTGTTGCTGTATAATTTACCGTACTGTAATCGCAGAGCGCCTGCTGTCCAATCACAGAACCCTGAGCTGTGTCACCACTGCACGGGATGTATGACCGGTGCTGTTGAAGGAGATCTACAGGATCATTGTAATTCCATGTGTCGCACAGATTGAGGTGCTACTGTCATGTGTGTGTCTATGTGGATCTGTTACAGATAACATAAACATCCGTCCAAACTACAAGGGCCAAACATCTTAGATTTTATTGAAAGATGTTGTCAATGTACTTATCACATCAAGTGCTCAATAACTTTCAAGGCCTTACACCACTGGCTATGTACTTAAATAAAATTAAATAAGGTATTTTTTAAAGTAAACATCGAGTCTTGTTTTTCCATTTAAGCTGTGACTTAGTGGTGATCAGGAGTGCTTTGACAAATTTAGCTGTTATGCATCACATTCCATAAATGGGGTACAAATTGGCTTCCAGTTACTTTTCTGTAAGAAATAATGGCACAAATCCCATGTTCCTTGAATTCTAAGTACATTAGATAATCTACTATCTAACATGTTACCATAGCATGAAAAGAAGCTGGTTTTAAACACATTAAATGTCTAAACTTGTGACACCCAGATTGTAACATTGTCATTCATTTGGACTCTTTCTACAGCAGGCAGGAAGTAAATAATCTCATTTCATTTTCTCACTTTTTGTAGTGTTGATTTGTCAAACTCAACCATTCATCCCTGTTACTAAAGTTATTTTAAGAAAACATATTGGAAATATCAAAAATGAAAAATGTGAGTGAAAAATAAAACCTAAAAATAACCATTAGAAAATATAATGTTCTTATTAGGTTGTCACACAAAAAACCTCCCTACAACATTCTGTGAACGTTAGTTTATGGTTCTAAAAATAACCATTAAAGAGAATGTTCTAAATAAGTTCTTATTAGGTTGTCACACACACACACAAAAACTCCCTGCAACGTTCTGTGGACATTAGTTTATGGTTCTAAAAATAAAATCTAAAAATAACCATTAGAGAACATTGTGTTTAAGTTCTAATTAGGTTGTCACAAAGACCTCCCTGCAACATTCTGAGAACGTAAGGGTTATTAAAATAAAACAACCATTAGATAACATTCTGTATAAGTTCTTATTAGGTTGTCTCACAAAAACGTAGTTTATGGTTATAAAAATAAAACCTAAAGAGAACATTTCTAGAACGTTAGGGGAAAATATATACCACAGGAACCATATGCTGACGTTAGGGGAATGTTCTGAGTTTGCTGGTAAGTTTATCAATAACTACAAACCAACATCTGGTACCAAACTAGTCATAGACCCTACAGACTGATCCGTTTAATTTACAGCAGGCTAAATCCACAACACTTATCCATTTCTGATGTTTCTCTCTCTATATATATATAGTAATTTATTTTGAATTTTACTAATTAATTTAATGTTTATTGCTAGAAAATAAGGGTCTGTTCCAGAACCTAGTGAGCATCCTCCGGAGGCAGCATTTTAAGACATCATTGGCACGCTACCGACGCGAAGGCTGTCCCAAAAAATAGGTATCTTAAGATATCTCGTTTTGGCCAAATTCTCAGCTAGCATCGTATGCATTCATCCCTGGGTAGGTGATCCCTGAATGCACCGTGATGAGCTTGGCGGAAAAATAAATCCAAGATGGCGGACGATGCGAGATAAAATTTAGATTATAAATATACTCCATTCAATACTGAAAAGAATCGATAAATAACAGTTTAATATTATATGAAACCGACTATTTTACCGAAAATATGTGTTTTGTGCATTAGATGATCGCGTCGTTTCCCTCGCGTGACCTGTATCAGAGATTATTTTGCAGAGACGGGCCACTTCTATTTAAATGACTGGGAGAAATTGGAACGCTCAACCAATAAACTCTGAGCGCCCAAAGGAAGTCCCGCCTTACAGTTTAGAGCCAATCAATCACCTTTTAGATACAGACATCACCTGCCACCTAGCAACACTAAAACGCGCATGCTCATAGCAATACAAGCCGGGAAAATTGCGTGTTTTTTTTTTTAATAATCTGAGGTAAAGCAGCACGATTTATGAAACCAGTATTATCAGATTTTATTGCTGATTTGAAATATGGACTTTGATTGTAATCTTGACCAACCGTTTTTGAGATTTCGGTGTTCAGCCATTTAAGTAGAGAGGAGCTGCATTGGCATGACTGGAAATAGCCTCCCGAGAGCGTTCCAAAGATGGCCGACAGTGAAATCAGTTGCGAGTCGAGTCTCGCGTGCGCTGCGCGTGAGGAGCGCTAGTTGATGATGCTCGGAGCTGCCGCCTACAGGTGCATCTCAATAAATTAGAATGTTGTGGAAAAGTTCATTTATTTCAGTAATTCAACTCAAATTGTGAAACTCGTGTATTAAATAAATTCAATGCACACAGACTGAAGTAGTTTAAGTCTTTGGTTCTTTTAATTGTGATGATTTTGGCTCACATTTAACAAAAACCCACCAATTCACTATCTCAAAAAATTAGAATACATCATAAGACCAATAAAAAAAAACATTTTTAGTGAATTGTTGGCCTTCTGGAAAGTATGTTCATTTACTGTATATGTACTCAATACTTGGTAGGGGCTCCTTTTGCTTTAATTACTGCCTCAGTTCGGCGTGGCATGGAGGTGATCAGTTTGTGGCACTGCTGAGGTGGTATGGAAGCCCAGGTTTCTTTGACAGTGGCCTTCAGCTCATCTGCATTTTTTGGTCTCTTGTTTCTCATTTTCCTCTTGACAATACCCCATAGATTCTCTATGGGGTTCAGGTCTGGTGAGTTTGCTGGCCAGTCAAGCACACCAACACCATGGTCATTTAACCAACTTTTGGTGCTTTTGGCAGTGTGGGCAGGTGCCAAATCCTGCTGGAAAATGAAATCAGCATCTTTAAAAAGCTGGTCAGCAGAAGGAAGCATGAAGTGCTTCAAAATTTCTTGGTAAACGGGTGCAGTGACTTTGGTTTTCAAAAAACACAATGGACCAACACCAGCAGATGACATTGCACCCCAAATCATCACAGACTGTGGAAACTTAACACTGGACTTCAAGCAACTTGGGCTATGAGCTTCTCCACCCTTCCTCCAGACTCTAGGACCTTGGTTTCCAAATGAAATACAAAACTTGCTCTCATCTGAAAAGAGGACTTTGAACCACTGGGCAACAGTCCAGTTCTTCTTCTCCTTAGCCCAGGTAAGACGCCTCTGACGTTGTCTGTGGTTCAGGAGTGGCTTAACAAGAGGAATACAACAACTGTAGCCAAATTCCTTGACACGTCTGTGTGTGGTGGCTCTTGATGCCTTGACCCCAGCCTCAGTCCATTCCTTGTGAAGTTCACCCAAATTCTTGAATCGATTTTGCTTGACAATCCTCATTAGGCTGCAGTTCTCTCAGTTGGTTGTGCATCTTTTTCTTCCAACTTTTTCCTTCCACTCAACTTTTTGTTAACATGCTTGGATACAGCACTCTGTGAACAGCCAGCTTCTTTGGCAATGAATGTTTGTGGCTTACCCTCCTTGTGAAGGGTGTCAATGATTGTCTTCTGGACAACTATCAGATCAGCAGTCTTCCCCATGATTGTGTAGCCTAGTGAACCAAACTGAGAGACCATTTTGAAGGCTCAGGAAACCTTTGCAGGTGTTTTGAGTTGATTAGCTGATTGGCATGTCACCATATTCTAATTTTTTGAGATAGTGAATTGGTGGGTTTTTGTTAAATGTGAGCCAAAATCATCACAATTAAAATAACCAAAGACTTAAACTACTTCAGTCTGTGTGCACTGAATTTATTTAATACACGACTTTCACGATTTGAGTTGAATTACTGAAATTAACTTTTCCACGACATTCTAATTTATTGAGATGCACCTG
>NW_026249719.1:0-7458 GCF_019703515.2 Myxocyprinus asiaticus
GTTAATATTCACATCAACCATCAGACCCCGTGTCCACATGCATGGACATTGTATTTTGACTTTGCTATACGCAACGCATAATTAAAATGAATAAAAAAATGACTGAATACTGTTCACAAGACTGTCATTTAAAAGGTTAAATTCTGCCGCAAAATCTTTTAAAGTTTTTTCATTGAAATCTGTTTGGTTGTAAAGAGGTGAGTCTTGTTTGATATGCCACATTAAAAAATCTGTTTATTTTTCGCGTGCCAGCACGCTGATAAACATGATGTCCACATATGTGGAAACTCGAACCACATTTCCTCAAAAGAAGAAAAAAACATGTTAGTTATTTTGAATAACTTTCAACTCTAACACATCTGTGGGTCATTTAGCTTAATTTTAATATACATTTTGTTATATTTTATTTTGTAATCACTGTGCAATATGATTCTATTCATTAACATTAGTAAATGCATTCCTACTGTATATTTAATGTGCATTTTCACATTGAGAATAAATGGGTTCACACAAAAACTGAAAAATGTTGCTTTCAGAGGCTTTATATGGAGTTAGGATGAAATTAAGGTGCATTTCAAACTGTTCTGAGACCAGTGAAGACAGACAGCACACTGGTGGTTAAGTCAATCACTAAATAAGGAGCAACAGAGCATCCTATAGCTTTCTATACAGCTAAGTGCATTCACTCCTAAAATCTGACCACAAGTTCAGTTTCAGGCTGCAGATGATGTTTGGACCACTCAACATGTTTGACAGACATGGGACAATGATAATCAGTACATAGATTCAGAATTTTATGATGCAATATTTTATTTTAACATGGCTGGCAGTGATTAGATAATGCTGGACATTACTTTGAATAAGAATTATTTATTCAGCTTTACAGAAAATCAGCTGTAATGTCTGTAATATCTCAAAAACATGAATAACCAACACTCCTGGAAACAAACAATTTCATGAAAAAAATCTGACTTTCTATTGCTTAGTGCTATTTAAAATTCCACAACGTAGTCTCGCTGTCCACATAGGAAAACTTTTTGCTCTAGAAATGTTTTTATTTATTTTTCTTGTTTATTAGCTGCTACTAGTTACAAATCAAAAGGGAAATGACAAATGCACACAGCAGTCATGCGGGGGTCTCAGGAGGTTAAAGGCTAAAGTGGTGGGTTGTTTTTATTCACTTATGGAGATTGACAGCCTTGAGTCAAATTCATTTTTATTATATGGTAAAAAGCCATGTGAAGATTCTTAAAATGTCTATAAATATAATATTTGTGTGAATAAAAAACAGAATTTTCATTTTTGATTGAACAGTTGAACTGCTCCACCCCTTAATAACAGCATGACATTGTGACAGAATCACAAAACAGTTTGTGTTGAAATTTGTTGCTTAAGGTAAGAATGACAGAAATAAGACAAAAAAAGAAATAAGAAAGAATCTTTTTAAAAATACATTTCAGCTTCTCATTTCTAACATTGTGATTCTTTAGAAGGATCAGGGCAGCATTTTCTAAAAGCATCGTAAGCCTAAGTAGATTGTAGAATGGGGGAAAAATGCGATCTCAGTGATTTCGACTGTGGCATGATTGTTGGTGCCAGATGAGCTGGTTTGAGTATTTCTGTAACTGCTGATCTCCTGGGATTTTCACATGCAACGGTCTCTAGAATTTACTCCGAATGGTGCCAAAAACAAAAAAACATCCAGTGAGCGGTAGATCTGTGGATGGAAATGCCTTGTTGATGAGAGAGGTTAAAGGAAAATGGCCAGACTGGTTCGAGTGGACAGAAAGGCTACGATAACTCAGATAACCGCTCTGCACAATTGTAGTGAATAGAATAGCATTCTTTTTTTAAGACCAGAGCATTCCTAAGAAAGTGCTCAGTGAGTGTACAGTGCTGTGAAAAAGTATTTGCCCCATCCTGATTTCTTCTGTTTTTGTGTACATCTCATACTAAATTGTTTCAAAAATTCAAACAAAATCTAACATAAAACAAAGGCAATCTAAGTAAACACAAAATGCAGTTTTTAAATGATAATGTTATTATTTGAAGCACAAAAGTTATCCAGTACCAACTAGGCCTGTGTGAAAATTATTTGCCCCTTAGTTACTACATCCCTGAATCTATGTAACTGCATTCATAAAGGGGTTCAGCTGGACTAAATACACACCCAGGCCTGATTACTGCCAGCCCTGTTCAATCAAATCAACACCTAAATAGAACTTTTTCAGCAGCATGAAGTTGGCTAAAAGGTCTCACCCAGTAGTACACTATGCCAAGGTCGAAAGAAATTCCACAAATTATGAGGGAAAAGGTGATTGAAATACATCAGTCTGGGAAGGGCTCCAAAGCTATTTCAAAGGCTCTGGGACTCCAAAGAACCACAATGAGAGTCATTATCTCCAAATGGAGAAAACTTGGCACAGTAGTGAACCTTACCAGAATTCCTCCAAGAGCACAGTGACGACTCATCCAGGAAGTTACAAAAAAAAGCCAAGGACATATCCAAGGAACTGCAGGCCTCTCTCTCATCAATAAAGGTCACTTTTCATGACTCCACTGTCAGAAAGACACTGGCCAAAAATGCCATCCATGGAAGAGTGGCAAGGCAAAAACCACAGCTAACCCAGAAGAACATTAAGGCTCATCTGAATTTTGCCAAAACACACCTTGATGATCCTCAAACCTTTTGGGAGAATGTTCTGTGGACTGATGAGTCGAAAGTGGAACTGTTTGGAAGACAGGGGTCCCGTTACATCTGGTGTAAATCAAACACAGAATTTCACAAAAAGACCATAATACCTACGGTCAAGCATGGTGGTGGTAGTGTGATGATGTGGGGATGCTTGGCTGCTTCAGGGCATGGGCGACTTCCAATAATTGAGGGAAACATGAATTCTGCTCTCTACCAGAAAATCCTAAAGGAGAACGTCCGCTCATCAGTCCATGAGTTGAAGCTCAAGCGCAACTGGATTATGCAGCAAGACAGTGATCCAGAGCATAGGATTAAGTCCACCTCTGAATGGCTCAGAAGAAGCAAAATTAAAGTTTTGGAGTGGCCTAGTCAAAGTCCTGACTTGAACCCGATTGAGATGCTGTGGCAGGAACTTACACAGGCAGTTCATGTTCGAAAACCCTCCAATGTGGCAGAACTAAAGCAGTTCTGCAAAGAAGAGTGGGCCAAAATTCCACCACAGCGTTGTGAAATACTGATCTCCAGTTATCGAAAGCATTTGGTTGTTAGAGGTGGCACAACCAGCTATTAAGGTTAAGGGGGCAGTTAGTTTTTCACATGGGTGATAAAGGTGTTGGATAACTTTTTTGCTTCAGGTGAAAAAAAAATTATATTTGAAAACTGTATTTTGGATGAAAAATACACAAAAATAGAAGAAATCCGGAAATACTTTTTCACAGCACTGTATGTTGTTATGACTCCGAGATGTTCACGAGTCTTTATCTGAAGTCTGAGTCTAGCCTGAATTCTTTAAGCTGGAGTCCAAGTCAAGTCTGGAGTCTTTAACACTGGAGACTGAGTTGAGTCTTGAGTCTTTCGTCACAAGTCCGAGTCGAGTCTCAGTTCACTAAACGTTTCATCTTTTATATATAAACTCAGCAAAAAAAGAAATGTGTTTTTTTCAGGACACTGTATTTTAAAGATAATTGTGTAAAAATCCAAACAACTTTACAGATCTTTATTGTAAAGGGTTGAAACAATGTTTTCCATGCTTGTTCAATGAACCACAAACAATTAATGAACATGCACCTGTGGAACAGTTGTTAAGACACTAATAGCTTACAGATGGCAATTAAGGTCACAGTTATAAAAACTTAGGACACTAAAGAGATCTTTCTATTGACTGAAAAACACCAAAAGAAAGATGCCCAGGGTTCCTGCTCATCTGCGTGAATGTGCCTTAGGCATGCTGCATGGAGGCATGAGGACTGCAGATGTGGCCAGGGCAATAAATTGCATTGTCTGTACTGTGAAACGCCTAAGACAGCGCTACAGGGAGACAGGAAGGACAGCTGATTGTCCTCGCAGTGGCAGACTATGTGTAACAACACCTGCACAGGATCGGTACATCCGAATATCACACCTGCGGGACAGATACAGAATGGCAACAACAACTGCCTGAGTTACACCAGGAACACACAATCCCTCCATCAGTGTTTAATGGGACTCATCACATTTCAGGGTTTACACGGAAATACATCATCGAATTCTATGATAAGGGTCCGATCGATCATGACAAGGGGAAATGTGAAGCAGATGTAATAAAACCATACAAATAAAACAAATTCTTCCTTTTAAATTTTTATAGTTAAGGTTAAAAGACTCAAGTTGTTTTTGAAACATTCACGAGTCCTTTGTGTCGAGTCAAGTCTGAAGTAATTTTAGGTCGAGTCTGTAGTCTATTGAAATGCGACTCGAGTATAAGTCTCTAACTCGAGTCCCCATCTCTGTTATGACTACTGGAGGAGGTTATGCTTTCCTAAGAATATCCTGTAGGCTATGGAGTACAATGTGACTCCTTTCAGAGACAGTTTGAACATGTTATTGAACTTGTGTTTAAAGGTGAAGTGTGCCATCTTTTTTTTTTTTTTCAATGTTAAAATAAGCTACTTGTTTTTATTCCAGTTTAAAGTGCTGAGTCAACTATAAGTAAGCCATTCGTAAGTTAACTCCCAGAAGTGTAAACACTGTGGTGGTATCAAAACATTTCTTTGTTGTGTGAGTGGTCCATCATGTCAACTTCTGGCTCAACCAGTGGTGTAGGTTTGTGGACTACTTGTTTTGTCGATACAATAGCAGATGGGGGCGTGGCATTTGAAAACAATACATTTTGTAATCTGTTATGGATGCCACGATGTGAGTTTTTGACAGTTATAGGGACCTATGATTTCCACATAGCAGAAAACATGGGTGGAATCCAGTCATAAATACAGAATTAACTATAAAATGTGAAATGTCACAGAATTTGACATATTTGTTTTGAAATTAATGTATACATGCACAATTAATCAAGTTCAAATTGTGATATGTCCTAGTGTGATAATTAAACCACAAAGGGCTGAAATGTAATTAAAACTGAAGTAGATCCGCATGCTGTTATACTATTCCTTTTATTGATTTAAAAACAACAGCAACGTTTCGAATCAAAATTATCTTCGTCAGGATCATTTTGTTCAAAACGTTGCTGTTGTTTTTAAATCAATAAAAGAGAATGGAAGAAAGGCCCAGATATACTTCATACAAAATCAAAGAACGAACGGGTATGACATCATTCAGAACAAAATCGTAGAATGAACGGGTGTGACGTCATTCAGAACAAAATCTGGCCAAAAGAAAGTGTTTTGCGTTTGTTTCGGTGGTTCGGAACAGTTCGTCTGGGCGAACCTTTAGAAAAACTTCTTACCTGCTGATAAACATTGCTGCTATTGCTCCACGTCATCGGTAGGTGTGACCTGAAGGTCCACCTACTACTTTGTTTACATTTTTTAGTCCACGTGAACACTTCGGCGTGCAAGACCATGTCATACATTTTTTTCATTTTTTGTTTGATTAGTCCACAAAAGGAATCAAATCTACTCAAAAACTCTCATGTGCCATCTGCAGCGGAAGCCATTCACACATCTGCCCAAAGTAAGATATGCCTCTATCATTCTTTTGTCTGTATTTTGCCCTTTATTACTCTTTTATACACCCATCTTTGCAGTTATCAGTGTAATCATAAATTACAGTAACATAGTGTAATCGGCACATATTATGACCGCGTATAGTGTGTTAGTGCATTAGCACCATGAATTCAGAATCTAAACAAAAGTTTCTACTGCATATACAGTGGTGTGAAAAAGTGTTTGCCCCCTTCCTGATTTCTTATTTTTTTGCATGTTTGTCACACTTAAATGTTTCAGATCATCAAACAAGTTTAAATATTAGTCAAAGATAACACAAGTAAACACAAAATGCAGTTTTTAAATGAAGGTTGTTATTATTAAGGGAA
Source organism: Myxocyprinus asiaticus (assembly GCF_019703515.2). Classification (NCBI taxonomy): domain Eukaryota; kingdom Metazoa; phylum Chordata; class Actinopteri; order Cypriniformes; family Catostomidae; genus Myxocyprinus; species Myxocyprinus asiaticus. The sequence continues at coordinate 6,006 of NW_026249719.1, forward strand.
AACAAAATCCAAACCTACATGGTCCTGTGTGAAAAAGTGTTTGCCCCACCTCTTAAAACATAACTTAACTGTGGTTTATCACACCTGAGTTCAATTTCTCTAGCCACACCCAGGCCTGATTACTGCCACACCTGTTCTCAATCAAGAAATCACTTAAATAGGACCTGCCTGACAAAGTGAAGTAGACCAAAAGATCTTCAAATGCTAGACATCATGCCGAGATCCAAAGAAATTCAGGAACAAATGAGAAAGAAAGTAATTGAGATCTATCAGTCTGGAAAAGGTTATAAAGCCATTTCTAAAGCTTTGGGACTCCAGAGAACCACAGTGAGAGCCATTATCCACAAATGGCGAAAACATGGAACAGTGGTGAACCTTCCCAGGAGTGGCCGGCCGACCAAAATTACCCCAAGAGCGCAGCGACGACTCATCCAAGAGGTCACAAAAGACCCCACAACAACATCCAAAGAACTGCAGGCCTCACTTGCCTCAGTTAAGGTCAGTGTTCATGACTCCACCATAAGAAAGAGACTGGGCAAAAATGGCCTGCATGGCAGAGTTCCAAGACCAAAACCACTGCTGAGCAAAAAGAACATTAAGGCTCATCTCATTTTTGCCAGAAAACATCTTGATGATCCCCAAGACTTTTGGGAAAATACTCTGTGGACTGACGAGACAAAAGTTGAACTTTTTGGAAGGTGTGTGTCCCATTACATCTGGCGTAAAAGTAACACCGTATTTCAGAAAAAGAACATCATACCAACAGTAAAATATGGTGGTGGTAGTATGATGGTCTGGGGCTGTTTTGCTGCTTCAGGACCTGGAAGACTTGCTGTGATAAATGGAACCATGAATTCTGCTGTCTACCAAAAAATCCTGAAGGAGAATGTCCGGCCAGCTGTTCGTGACCTCAAGCTGAAGCGAACTTGGGTTCTGCAGCAGGACAATGATCCAAAACACACCAGCAAGTCCACCTCTGAATGGCTGAAGAAAAACAAAATGAAGACTTTGGAGTGGCCTAGTCAAAGTCCTGACCTGAATCCTATTGAGATGCTGTGGCATGACCTTAAAAAGGCAGTTCATGCTTGAAAACCCTCCAATGTGGCTGAATTACAACAATTCTGCAAAGATGAGTGGGCCAAAATTCCTCCACAGCGCTGTAAAAGACTCATCGCAAGTTATCGCAAACGCTTGATTGCAGTTGTTGCTGCTAAGGGTGGCCCAACCAGTTATTAGGTTTAGGGGGCAATCACTTTTTCACACAGGGCCAAGTAGGTTTGGATTTTGTTTTCCCTTAATAATAACAACCTTCATTTTAAAACTGCATTTTGTGTTTACTTGTGTTATCTTTGACTAATATTTAAACTTGTTTGATGATCTGAAACATTTAAGTGTGACAAACATGCAAAAAAATAAGAAATCAGGAAGGGGCAAACACTTTTTCACACCACTG
>NW_026249720.1:0-7304 GCF_019703515.2 Myxocyprinus asiaticus
TAAGCACCACACGTTGTCCCCCTGAACCAGTTTCCTCAAACATTCCCCCCAATCTTCACACACTCTTCCCCATTCAAAATACCAGGGAAAAGGTTTATTCTGTCGGCATCCCAGCTGTAAATGCATTTCAAGGCACCCATCATTTATGCCTGAATACAATAAGGAAGAAACATTATTAAATCCCATTCAACCAGCCACAGTTGTAGAGGCGCAAAGGCCTCCCTCCACTGTGCCACAGGTTGTGGGGCAGTCATCAAAGTAAGCCAAGCACACCATCTAGTGGTTACATGTCATGCTACAGGAAAGAGCCATGCATTAATTCCTCTGTCTTCCCATCTAGCATCTTGGCAGCAGTTGCAGGGCATTTGAAACTGGGTACTTCGAGTAATAGAGCATGGTAATGTCATTCAATTCAGGCAGGCTCTGAATTCAATGGGGTTGTTCCAATAGATGTCTCTTTTTGATTCGAGAAATTCACTTTCTCTTAGAAAAAGGGGCAATAGAGGAGATTTCCCCTTCTCAGAGAGAATGCAGCTTTTACAATCGTTATTTTCTGGTCCCGAAAAAAGACGGCAGCTTGCGTCCCATTCTGGATTTGAGATGTTTGAATTTCACCCTAATGAAATGTCAATTCAGAATGCTGACGTAGAAGCAAATAATGTTACGTACAGCCGGGGGACTGGTTTGTGACAGTAGATTTGAAGGATGCTTATTTCCATATTCAGATTCCGCTGAAACAAAACAGATGTTTTCTCAGATTCGCTTTTGGGGGCAAAGCATACCAATTTTGCATCCTTCCATTCGGACTTGCACTGGCACCACGCACTTTCACAAAATGCATGGATGTAGCTCTGATGCCCTTGAGGCTTCAAGGTATCTGCATTTTTAAGTATCTCGACGATTGGTTGGTGTTAGCTTACTCTGAGACTTTGGCTGCCCAACATCGAGATGTTGTTCTCAGCCATTTGAGCAATCTAAGGCTGCGTGTATACCTAGACAATTGCGTCCTGTTGCCAGTGCAACAGACTCTGTTTCTAGGTGTGGAGCTGAACTTGCAGGCGATGCGGGCGCGCCTGTCTCCAGCTCACGTACTGTCATAACACCAGTGTTTAGCAATGCTCAGAGTGGGAGTTGTTCTCCCTGTGAGAATATTTTACAGTCTTTTGGGGCTCATGATCACGGCTCCGCTGTCACTCCCCTAGACATGTTGCATGCGAGACCTTTTCAGTGCTGGATGAACTCCACAAAGGGACTTCAACAACTGATGCATGTGCTTCATCCCTTCAAAGTGACGCATGTGTGCTACCAAACTCTCCTGCAATGGAAACGGATCCGCCTTCTGATGTCGGACGTTCCGTTGGGACAGGTGTGCTGCTGCAAGGTGATAACGACAGACGCTGCCTCCACGGGTTGGGACGCTGTACATGAAGGTCATCCAGCCTATGCAGTCTGGACAGGCCTGTGGCAATATTGGCACATAAAACTGGCTGGAGATTCTCACGGTGCTGCTGGAGTTAAGGTTTTTCCTTCCGGAGATTCAGGACAGTCATGTCCTCATCCAATCGAACAACAGAACGGTGGTGTCCAGTGGGCGAGACCGCGTCTTTATGCATTTCCACCGATCAGTCTGCTGCACGCAGGTCTGCAGAGGGTTCAGAAGGATCGGGTTTGGCTTCTGTTAGTGGCCAACTTAAGTATGGTTTCGACTCTGGCATCTTTCCTGGAATAGACACCTTGGGAATTTCCAGTCAGAGCGGACATGGTGTCTCAGGCACAGGGCAGCATTTGGCACCCCCGGCCGGACTTGTGGAAGTTATGGGTGTAGCCCCTCAATGGGGTGGTCTTTTGAATGATGGGTTATCCCACACTGTGGTTGATACCATTCTAAATGCTAGAGCTCCATCACCGAGAAGGCTAATTACGTTTAAGTGCAGTATTTTTGCTTCTTGATGTACAGCGTGAAGTGAAAATACAGTTCACTGCCCTGTTGGTATGGTGCTGGAATTTTTGCAGGAGCGTTTTGGGGCTGGGGTTGCCCCAGCAATGCTTAAAGTCTATGTTGCCACTATAGCGGCTGAACCTGCGCTTATCATGAGTCTCTATTGGTAGACATTCTCTAGTCTTTCTTTATGTGCGGGGTACGCAGGCTTAGACTTTTTCATCCAATCCGCATTCCTTTATGGGATTTATCTGTTGTTTTAGTGGCATCTCGGGTGCTCCATTCAAGCCCTTGACAACAGTTACTGATAAGTTTTTGACTCTCAAAATGGCACCGCGCGTGGCTTAATTTAAGATAGTCTGTGATTTGCGTGCCCTGTCCGTCAATCCCTTGTGTATGGATTTTGCGCCAGGATGTTCAAAGTTTGTGTTAAGACCTCATTTGGGCTATTTGCCCAATGTTATTTCCACATCATTTCACTCGCAGACCATTGTATTTCAAGCTTTCTGTCCTCCCCATTTGAGTCGGAGGAGCAAGAAAGGTTACATATGCTTTGCCCAGCATATGTAACCTTTTTGCTGTATTCGGCAGTTATCCCATGTGACAGTGAAAGGTTCTTTTTATTCTCTCAAGGAGGAAGTGGGAGACAGCGAATAAAACTCAAAAGGTATCTTTTATTTCTCTTACTCAAAGGCTTTTCAGCACACACAAATAATGCCCACACACACACACACAAGAGCAGGCTCGGCTCTTTCTCCTCCGGCGGTCTGGATTGCCCTTTAAATCACTCTCCGCTCTCACTGCAAACACAAAAGAGCTGTTAAAGGTGATTTCCCACAGGTGCCAACCCTTACCGCACTCAATCACTCTCCACAGACATCACTCGGCCATGCCGGAGTTGTCCTGCCTGTCACTTACTCCCCCCCCCCATTTCTGCCGAGGAAGTCCACAACAGGCTCTGCGGCCCCGGCCTGTGGACCACCTCGAACTTAAAAGGCTGGAGAGCTAGATACCAACGGGTGATCCGCGCGTTGGTATCCTTCATGCGATGGAGCCACTGGAGCGGTCTGAACAGAGGGTGAAAGCCTGCCCCAACAGATACCGGACAGTACCGGAGGGTGAGGACCGCCCACTTGATGGCCAGACACTCCTTCTCGATTGTGCTGTACTAGTCACTCTCATCGAGAGCTTGCGACTAATGTACAGCACAGGGCGTTCCTCTCCCTCCTCCAACTGGGACAGTACCGCTCCCAACCCCCTTCTGATGCATCTGTCTTCAAGATAAAAGGGAGAGAGAAGTCAGGAGAGTGCAATAATTGGTGTAAGCTGAACGGTGTGGAAAATGCAGTTTTTTTCATTGGACATGGGAGTAAAAGGGATCTGCCAATATCAGTGTCGAATAAAAGTGAGACGTGCCTAACCGATTGAGCAGTTCATCAATCCGAGGCATCGGGTACGCATCAAACTTAGACACCACATTTACTTTTTTATAATCCACACAGAACTGGACAGAGCCATCACTCTTTGGAACCAACACCACCGGGCTGGCCCAGTCACTGTGGGATTCTTCTATTACCCCCATATCCAGTATTGACTTTAATTCATCCCGAACCACTTTTTTTGTGTTCAGGTAATTGCTAGGGAAGACTACGTACCGCTACCCCTGGGGTGGTTTTGATATGGTGCTCTATGAGATTCGTATGACTGGGAAGAGGTGAGAACACATCGGAGAATTCTCCTTGCAACCTGGCAACCTCCTTGACTTGTGATGGTGAGAGGTGGTCCCCACAAGTGACCGGGGTGAATCGATCAGTGGCTTTTAAGTTCAGCTACGGTCCGAGCTCCTCCCTCTCTGGAACCATCGTCACCAGAGTCACGGGGACCGCCTCTCTCCATGGTTTTAGGAGGTTGAGGTGGTAAATCTGATGTGCTCCGCCTCTATCCGTTCGTTTAACCTCATCAATTCCCCCGACTCGCCGTGTGACTTCAAAGGGCCCTTGCCACTTGACAAGTAATTTAGAGCTCAATATGGGGAGTAATACAAGGACTTTATCTCCCGGTGCAAATTCCCATAGCCGAGTACCCCTATTATACAGCCGGGTTTGACGTTCTTGAGCCTGGAGCAAATTCTCCTGTGTTAATTCCCCAGTGTGTGGAGTTTTGCTCTCAGGTCAAGAACGTATTGAATTTTGTTTTTGCTGTTTGAAGGTCCGTCCTCCCAATTCTCCCATAGGACATAGAGCATGCCGCGCGGTCGACGCCCATACAATAATTCAAATGGAGAGAACCCCTTTGAGGCTTGTGGGACTTCTTGTACTGCAAATAATAGGGGCTCGATTCACTTGTCCCAGTTTCGAGCGTATTCGTGGAAGAACTTATGAATCATATTCTTTAGTGTCTGATAAAATCGTTCGACCAAGCCATCCATTTGGGGGTGGTAAACGCTGATCCGAATTGATTTAATCCCCAATAACTCACACAGTTCGCGTAGTGTATGTGACATAAACGTTGTGCCCTGATCAGTGAGGATTTCTTTTGGAATCCCCAATCGGGAGATTATTCTGAAGAGTGCCTCTGCAACACTACGTGCTGATATGTTGCGCAGAGGCACTGCTTCTGGATATCGCGTTGCGTAGTCCACCAGAACCAACACAAAGCGATGCCCATGTGCTGTCTGCTCTAATGGCCTGACGAGGTCCATGCCAATTCATTTGAAGGGGACCTTGATCAAGGGAAGGGGGTGCAATGGCGCTCCTGGGGTGGCTGGCGGATTCACCAGCTGACATTCACGGCATGCCGCACACCACCTGCGAACATCCCCATGAATGTCCGGCCAATAGAAATAGGTCATTAGACAGTTCAGTGTTTTTTCCTGCCCTAAGTGACCCACCATTGGATTCAAATGAGCCGTCTAGAATAGGGTTGCAACGATATGAGATTTTCACAGTACGATAACCGTCTCAGAAAATATCATGGTTTCACGGTATCACGGTATATGGTATTACAAAATTATTATTATCAGTTACAATGACCCTTAAAGGAGTGAAAACAGATGTTTTTGTTCAGTGTGGATGGACCATGTGAGTTCCTCAGTGATGTGGACACCCAGGAACTTGAAGCTGCTGACTCTCTCCACTGGTGCTCCATTGATGGTGATGGGACTGTGTTCTCTGTCTTTTCTTCTGAAGTCCACCACAAGCTCCTTTGTCTTACTGACGTTGAGGGAGAGGTTGTGCTCCTGACACCAGTGTGTCAGAGTGTGCACCTCCTCTCTGTAGGCTGTTTCATCATTGTCAGTGATCAGACCTACCACCGTCGTGTCATCAGCAAACTTAATGATGGCATTGGAGTTATGTGTTGCCACACAGTCATGTGTGTACAAGGAATACAAGAGTGGGCTGAGAACACAGCCCTGTGGGGCTCCAGTGTTGAGGATCAGTGATGAGGAGATGTTGCTGCCTATTCTAACCACCTGGCATCTGCTTGACAGGAAGTCCTGGATCCAGCTGCACAGAGAGCTGTTTAAGCCCAGAGCCCGGAGTTTCTCATCTAGTTTGGAGGGCACTATGGTGTTGAATGCTGAGCTGTAGTCTGCAAACAACATTCTCACATAAGTGTTCTTTTTTTCCAGGTGGGAGAGAGCAGTGTGTATTGTAGATGCAATGGCATCATCAGTGGAGCGGTTGTTGCGGTAAGCAAACTGCAATGGGTCTAGAGAGAGAGGCAGCACAGAGCAGATGTAATCTCTGATTAATCTCTCAAAGCATTTGCTGATGATGGGGGTCAGAGCAACAGGACGCCAGTCATTTAAGCAAGTGATTTTTGATTGCTTTGGAACAGGCACAATGGTGGATGTTTTAAAGCATGTGGGGACTACAGACAAAGAGAGAGAAAGGTTGAAAATATCCATAAAAACACCAGCTAGTTGGTTCACGCACGCTCTGATGACACGGCCCGGAATGTCGTCTGGACCCGCGGCTTTGCGAATATTCACCCGTCGGAAGGATCGGGTTACATCCGCTACAGAGACGGAGAGTGAACTAACCTCTGTAGCTTTGGCCACGAGAGCTCTCTCCGCGAGTGTGGTGTTATTTCCCTCAAAACGAGCATAAAAAGTATTTAGCTCATCTGGGAGAGAGGCAGCGGTGTTCATGGCGGAGTTTTTATTCCCTTTAAAGTCTTTGATGATGTTAATTCCCTGCCACATGCTTCTAGAGTTGGTGGTGTTAAACTGTTCTTTAATCTTGTTCCTATACTGGCGCTTTGCTGTTCTGATAGTTTTTCGGATTGCATAACTGGCTTGTTTATGCTCCTCCGCGTTCCCGGAATTAAAAGCGGAGGTCCGCACATTAAGTGCTGCGCGAACATCGCTATTAATCCATGGCTTCTGGTTCGGATAGATCTGTGTTGTTCTGGTCTTAATGTGAGTTTGCTAGAAATTTGAAAATTCAGTTAGAGAGTTGGTGCTCTGCCACAGGTGCAAATAGCCATGTGTAGAGCGGAGGAGGGTGGGGCCAGGCTGGAATGATGCATGCCTGGTCCCCAATCAGCCTGATGGGGCACGCGAGGGATAAAGGCGGCCGGGGACGACAGTTCGAGAGAGAGACAATTACAGGCAGCTGCCCTGTGTGTGATTATGTTTGTGTGTTTTTGGTTAAGTTGATCATTAAACTATTATTTATATTCTTAAGCCGGTTCTCGCCTCCTCCTTTCCCTCTAACCCCCTTACACTGGTGCTGAAAACCTGGGATAAACTGAAGTACGCCCCATGGAGTCCTCCCAGGTGGCCGAGATCCTCCAGTCCCTCGCCAGTATGCATCAGTCCAACCAGTAATCCCTGCTTGAGCTACGCCAAGACCAGGAACAGCGGTTGTTCGAGATCCTATGAGCTCAAGCAGAGGACCGGCTCGCAATCCGGAGCCTCCTCAGCCAGGAGAAAGAGAGAGCTGCAACCCCGTGGCATCTGGGCCGGTCTGCTGGGGTTGCGGGGATCCGGGGCACTTCTGGGATTAATGCCCTGTGATGGAGCTCAGGACAGTGGTCCGGATCCCTGACACCCCGCAGGCTGCCCCCGAACGGGCCGGAACGTATCGGATACCGGTAAGTGTCAAAGGGGGTTCTCATCAAGCATTGGTGGACACAGTTGTAATCAAACCACTGCCCACCAACGCTTGGTTCAACACGAGGCTTTGGGCACAGCTAAAACGGTGAGGGTGAAATGTGTACATGGGGATATTCACAACTACCCGGTGGTGACCCTTATAATTAAATTCCGGGGAACAAAACATAGAGTGGAGGCCACGGTTAGTTCCCGCCTTTTACATCCTCCGGTTTACATGTCTCCGGTACTACCTGTTGGGGCGGG
>NW_026249721.1:0-7240 GCF_019703515.2 Myxocyprinus asiaticus
GCTGTCATTAAAGCAACAAGGGCACATATTAAATATTATAAAATTCTGAAACTCATGTTTTTTATTTTAGTTTTTCACTCAAATCAAAAAACTGTATTAAATTCGAAAAATGCAAATTAGAAGCATTTTCAAAATTTTTGAACATCTCTGTTCTTTAAACGAGACATTAAATCTGCAGTGTATGTGATGTAGCAAATCTATCAGAATGATACAAGCCTTCTGGCTACAACATGTAATTCCTTTGCTGTGTGTTTTTCTCATTCAAAACTTCCTTAGGAACCTGAGGGTGTGTGTGAATGCAACTGAAAATAGGATGGGAAAATAATATGTTGAGTGTGTGTATCCATGTTTGTGCAATACCTGTGACAGTGAGTTGTGTTAGAGCACATCCTGTGTCTGCAGTGCTATGGGCCACACATTCATATGCTCCCTCATCTTTGCCTGAGGAATAGGGAATTTCCCATGATGCTTTAGCGGAAGACCTTTAATTACAAAAAATTAGCAGTTATAAGTGAAGAGTCAAAAGTGGTAGCTTTTGAACACAGACATGCTCACTTTTGTAGCCTACAAAGAAATTCACTTCATGCAGAAAAGTGAGGTCAAGAACAGAGAAAATGAAAGCAAAAGTTCACCAAAAAAATCAATATAAAGAATACAAACTTAAAAACTGCATGAATTGCAGCATTGCAGGTGGAGAAGATAACCCATTTTAGTAAAGTAACATTATGGATTTATTATTTGTAAATTATTCTAACAGTATATTATATTCAAAATAGTCACAAAAAATGTGACATCATATCCTACTCGTAATTTCACATTAAAGTTTAGCATGACCGCACCTCTGGACTATATGTACACATTTAAGTACACACACACACACACACACGCGTGGCATCAAGTGAAAGGAAGAAAAGGAAAAAGATAGTATTATGTCACTCACAACTAGCTTGCAAAGAATACCATCACTATAAGTCGACATTATTTCATGTTAGTAATTCAAAACAGAGGACTCTCATAGAACCAAAACAACTATGGCTTTTATTCATTGTTCATGATGGCTCTTTCTTTTGTGCAATACACACAATCCCTGCTGTTAATTTCCAATCCATCATTGATATGTTAGTGAAAGCCCACAGATCCTTCTTGGGTTAAGATTTTAATTTCGACTGTAAATGAATGCCCGTGTCAGCACACTGCATCAAACGGAGCAAAAAATTGTCCAGCAGATGTTCAGTTTAACATCTGCTCCATTATGTTTGCTTGAGGCCACATCACCAGAGAGAATGCCTGCAAAAGTGTTTGTACATGTTTGAGTGCATGTACATGTTTGGAGACAAAGAAGAGAAAGGCATTAAAGTAAAGAGAGTAGACAGGGAGAGGGGATGAAATGTATAGAATGGAAGGGTGGCAGGGCAGAAGGCACAAAGGTAGATTTAAAGAGAGGTAGAGAAAGAGGACTGCGTAGAATTGCAAATACTTTGGACAAAATGGGTAACAATTGAGTGTAAACTGTTTAGGCAACTGTATGTTCTCTGTTCAGTATTTTAATTTAGCTAGCCTGTTCTTAATTAACCTCTACTCTTTGTAGATTGTATTACATGTTATCACATGTATTATGTTTATTTATACCTTTTGATGAAATTGGTTGTACTTATTTATTTATTTTATTTCTAATTATTCCCCTGCCCTCTTTCAAGAGGACAATTTCTTCTTGTCAGTTCATCATTATTGCAAATATAAATCTTGTTCTACTTTTAGGAATTTTTAGATTATAGGAAGGACTCACTCAAAGGTTCTCTCCTCTCCTATTGTGATGCCACCTTTGATGAATCTCAGTTTATAGGAGAGGTCACTCTCCACAGAGCAGTCAATCATTGCAGGTTGCGTGTAGAACCCTCTTACCACAGTAGGAATGCTCACCAAATGGAGGTTCTGTGGGGAGCAAAGAGGTGAGTGGTTAAAGTACAATACATTTTTGATCACAACTGGGGTACCTTGTTAACAAACTAAAGAAAACAGCACAGTCTGTCATCACATCCCATTTTGAATCACTGCAAGAGTAATATTTTCTGAGAAAGCAACAGAAAAAGAGATACTTTCTTGAAGAAAGTTGTTCAAGTAGAGGAGAGAATATCAACCAAAAAAAAAAAAAAAAACAGCAGGTGAAATAGACTATGTGGGTGGACTCTCACCTGGAATGATGTTGGTGTAGGAGATGCTAGACAGTCTCTGAATTTGTAGCCATCTCCATCTTTTCTAGACACTTTGAGGAAGAAACTTTGAGAGGGGGTTCGAAACTTTGGGATGTTCCAGAGACCTCCTGAGCCTCTATCAGAAGGCAAAGGCATAGGAATGGTATGCAGAGAGCGGCCCCCTAGAGATACTAACTCAAAATTGGTAAACAGTCCAGGAGGCTTGAGACCAGAACACTTCAGAATCATATGGGATGGAATACCTGGAGGAACATTGGATCTGTTGAAATGTCTTACAGTTATTGGAAATCATGTGCACAGTCTGGGATCATGTTTTGTCATATACAGTGCATCCGGAAAGTATTCACAGCGCTTCACTTTTTCCACATTTTGTTATGTTACAGCCTTATTCCAAAATGGATTAAATTCATTATTTTCCTCAAAATTCTACAAACAATACCCCATAATGACAATGTGAAAGAAGTTTGTTTGAAATCTTTGCAAATTTATTAAAAATATAAAACCACACGTACATAAGTATTCACAGCCTTTGCCATGACACTCAGAATTGAGCTCAGGTGAATCCTGTTTCCACTGATCATCCTTGAGATTGAACTTGATTGGAGTCTACCTGTGGTAAATTCAGTTGATTGGACATGATCTGGAAAGGCACACACCTGTCTATATAAGGTCCCACAGTTAACAGTGCATGTCAGAGCACAAACCAACCCATGAAGTCCAAGGAATTGTCTGTAGACCTCCGAGACAGGATTACAGTATATTGTATCGAGGCACAGATCTGGGGAAGGGTACAGAAAAATGTCTGCAGCATTGAAGGTCCCAATGAGCACAGTGGCCTCCATCATCCGTAAATGGAAGAAATTTGGAACCACCAGGACTCTTCCAAGAGCTGGCCGCCTGGCCAAACTGAGCGATCGGGGGAGAAAGGCCTTAGTCAGGGAGGTGAACAAGAACCCGATGGTCACTCTGACAGAGCTCCAGCATTTCTCTGTGGAGAGAGGAGAACCTTCCAGAAGAACAACCATCTCTGCAGCACTCCACCAGTCAGGCCTGTATGGTAGAGTGGCCAGATGGAAGCCACTCCTCAATAAAAGGCACATGACAGCCCGCCTGGAGTTTGCCAAAAGGCACCTGAAGGACTCTCAGACCATGAGAAACAAATATTGAACTCTTTGGCCTGAATGGCAAGCGTCATGTCTGGAGGAAACCAGGCACCGCTCATCACCTGGCCAATACCATCCCTACAGTGAAGCATGGTGGTGGCAGCATCATGCTGTGGGGATGTTTTTCAGCGGCAGGAACTGGGAGACAAGTCAGGATCGAGGGAAAGATGAATGCAGCAATGTACAGAGACATCCTTGATGAAAACCTGCTCCAGAGTGCTCTGGACCTCAGACTGGGGCAAAGATTCATCCACTATTTGGTTTGGTTCACGACACTGAACTCTCAGTTCGGTCTGGTTCATGATTCTTTAAACTAAGACTGAATCAAGAAAAGTTAAGATTGAAAGGTTTTTTATTTTTTTATTATTATACTTTAAAGACATATGCAGAACAGTTCCTTTCCTTTAAAATGTAGCTAAAAGTACTGTGTCATGGCTCCGGTGAGTTCGCCGGTTTGTTTTGTTTGTTTTGTCATTTTCTTTCCCTCATGTCTCACAGGTGCGGCCGGCATGCATGATCGGCGTTTCCATGGGAACATTGATTGTTCCCGGGTCAATGCTGATCATGCCACTGATTAGCGTGCCGAGTAACACATGTTCTCCTCTAATTCACTCCCTTCTTAAGTTTTTTTTTTTTTCAGCAGAGACAGCAGTTTATTAGTACAAGGAGAATGTAAGCCCAACAATTAAGGAAACAGAGTGTTAAGTGGGGAGGTTCAATTTCACAGTTCATATTTCTTGATTTCAGCCATTAACTCCTTAAGAGACAGCTGTACGTATTTGTTATGACCTCCTAATATTGAGTACAGACATAACAGCTGCTTTGTGTCCATAACACAGAGTAAGCTCTTGAGAATGAGGCTTATTTAACACATCTTTACACATTTAGGAATGAAAGAGAAAATTGGATTGAACATAGCCTTTGATCATTTCATTATTCACATTCTCCCCTATTTCTCTCACTCTCTCTTTCTCTCTCTCTGGCTGCAGACGGCAGCAGGTTCCTTTCGGAGTTTACAACTGGAAATGAGTGCCACATGTGCGGATATTCTCCACAGATCAGCAAAGTGCTCGCCAATTACCTACATCTACCTCAAACCAGTGTCTGTTTTAGTGAGCCTGCCACGGCTCTGTCTTCTACGGCTTCGCCCCTCGCGCCTCCCACAGCTCCGCCTTCCACGGCTTTGCCCCTCGAGCCTCCCATGGCTCTGCCTTCTACAGCTTCGCCCCTCGAGCGATGCCATGGCTCCACCTTCTACGGCTTCACCCCTCGAGCCTCCCACAGTTTCGCCCCTCCAGCCTGCCACGGCTCTGCCTTCCACAGCTTTGCCCCTCGAGCATCCCATGGCTCTGCCTTCTATGGCTTCGCCCCTCGAACCTGCCATGGCTCTGCCTTCTACGTTCCTCTGCATCCAGGCGGCCGGCAGCGACTCCTCTGTCCCCCAGTAGATGGCCGCGGCTGCTCCTTTGGGCGGATGGCAATGGCGAGGTCTCTACGACAGCGCATCCCTCCTCCTTCCTGGGTTTCAGAACCAATGTAACAAGCTTTCAAACGGGCAAGGAGGAGGCGGGAACCGGACGAACCATCAAAATAATGTTTAATGAAAACTTAAAAAGACATAAACACACACGGCAGCTGCGTGTGGCTGTCTCTCTCTTGAACTGCTACATCCGGCTCGACCTTATCCCTCACCTCGGCTGATTAGCCTGATTGGGGGCTGGCCATGTATGACTAATGGCAGATGGCTAAGTGTTCAGGGAAACTTGTCTGAAAATAATAATTACTTCAGCAGTTCTGTTTGGTGATACTATAGTGCCACATATATGACACACGTCAGCTTTAATTGTCCATCATGCAAAAAATAATTAAAAAAATAATAATAAAGATTATTACACTGCCATTGGACATGTTAAATGACAAAAACATGTATTTTGCTTGGACTTGGTTACCTGAGACTGTCGGAGTTGAACTAGCTGAAGAACATCTCTTTTCAGGCGATAATCTTTGGCTCGGGCATCTGTGAAGACATAGAGAAAGGATCCAGGCAGAGAAACCTCCAGAGCCTTCTTGATGGCCCCAATGCTCATCACTGGACAATCCCCTCCACCCTGAGAGAGAAAAACATGGCTTTCAGCATTTACATCTACATTTATGCACTAGACAGACCTTTGCTAACCGAAGTGAAAGTATACTGTGTGTTGTTCTAGTACTTACTACAAACCCCAAAGGGGCAATAGGAACAGAGTACTAATAAAATTGTAGTGCTGGAGACAAATCAAGTGTTAAGATGAGCCAAGACATTCAGATGAAGCCACAGAGTGCAAATAAGAACACAGAGTACATAATATGATTTGATAATGGTAGCTAAGAATTTGATACAGGTACCTTATAATGAGTGAGGCCATTGGCTGCTTTAGTCAGCCAAAAACCATGCTTCTGGTTGTTAAAGATATAAGTGTAGACACCTGAATAAAGGTGCATGGGTGGAGCAGGAACATTTTGAATGTGCTTGAGGACGTGTAGCAGGCAGAACAATACAAAATGAGATGTATTAATTTAGTTGTGGCATAATCAAAGCCTGGCCAAGAACATGGGTGGAACAGGGGTCAAGACTGAGGATGATATATACTATACTCACCGGCCACTTTATTAGGTACACCTGTACATTTACTTATTCATGTGATTATCTAATCAACCAATCGTGTGGCAGCAGTGTAATATACAAAACCATGCAGATATGGGTCAGGAGCTTCAATTAATGTTCACATCACAGTGATTTAGACTGTGGCATGATTGTTGGTGCCAGAAGGCCTAGTTTGAGTATTTCTGTAACTGCTGATCTCCATTGATTTAATTGACCGAAGGACAATTAAATCCGGACCGAGCTCTGAAGCTTTGTGCTAGTTATCTGACACCTGGCTAAGTGATTACGTAAGCATAGTGTATTCGCCCACAGAGCAGGAATAAATAGCGTTCAGCGCTAGAGAGAAATATTTCTCTCTAGAGCGGGAATAAAGCACGTTCAGTGCTACTCACTGTATACCCGCTCCGCACGCGTTGCCTCTCTCTCAGCTATAGACATGAGACGCTGCATAAAGCCTAATTTACTGTATGTACGAGTTGCAGGTGCGGTTATTTTAACAACAGCAGCGGAGACACCGCTACAGATATTGGCACACTGCAGAAAACAAAAATTAAGTGAAACTATCTTCATCTGTCTGATATGTGATTCAGCCAGTTCAGCTAAGCCAGGTTTGTGTCAGGACAAGTTAACCTGCCACCTTAAGACTATAATGTTTTTTCCATTTAAATTTAGCTTAATTAATCAGCATGTTAGGAGCCTTTCATAATAAACAGATTTTTTGTTCTAATTTTGTGAAATTTAAGCAGAGATGTCATCATTATCCTTAAATTAATCAAACAGATATTTAATGCTTCACTGTTATGTAAATTGTTTGTTTGTTGTTAGTAGATTCTCACTTTAAGGAAAATATAAAATGGTCCATTCAGGCTTTTACATTTTTATACATTTTCTCTCAGGGGACACCCCTGAACCCACAGTATTTTATCTGTCAAAAGGCATCCTATTTCCCATATATAGATTCTGAATGTAAAAATATTTCAACAAAACTGGACTGCTGTCATTCAGCTTCAAAACAAACTGTTGATCTTATCTTTAAATATTCTTATTCCAAGTACCCTTGACTGATGAAGTCTTGATGAAATATTTTAATATTTTGGTAGAAAAGATCTCTCAGACCCCACTAGCTGTCTCTGGGCCCCCAATGTCCTCATCAGGATTTTTTTTTTTTTTACAAAGTACTATTGCTGTCTACATGGCAAGTTATAAATACTATTAAAAAA
>NW_026249722.1:2500-7126 GCF_019703515.2 Myxocyprinus asiaticus
TGTCTGCGGCCCTAACTGAACAGACCTGCCATCAATTTTTGGGTCACAACCCACCAGTTGAGAACCACTGGCCTATAAAGCTGAATGTGATTATGCCTTTTTTTTAAGAGAAGGGCCTCACAGCTAACTAGTCTATCAAAATTCACCCCATTTATTTATTGTTCAATCATACTGTATTTGAAATGTTTCAAAAGTTACATTTTCAACCAACTGTTGAAGCTTTTTATTGTGGATCTGGTGCAATAAATACATTCAGCCAAGTTACTGATTACACAAAGATTGCATGCATTTGACTGCTAAGTTAAACAAATGCTGAGAGACAGAGGAATCCAAATTGGCCTAATTTAAAGATGTGTAAACCGAAACATGAAGCACTCTTGTAGGGATGACTGAATTAAAACATCTTAGACAATGCAACCCTTGCCCTTTTTGAACCAACAATCTAAACCATTGAGTTATAGAGATGAAATAATATAGAAATAAAGTAAGCAATACCTTCAGTGTTTTCTGTCACTTGGCTTTGATCAGATTGTTTGACCAATTGGCATGGTTCTGTCCGGGTTGGCACTTGTGTCGGTATGGATAGCAGCTGCTGTTGGCTCTGTACAGAGCAGAGCTCTCGGACTTCAAGAGGAACGGCGCTGTCCTTATCAGACCCATCCTGTTTGACTACTCCCATCTGGAATTCATGTCAGAACAGGACAAGGTCAACTAGAAAGGAACAGCAGTACTTATAGGAATAGTTCACCAAAAAATGAAAATTCTGTTCTTACATATTCACCCTAATAGATCCAAAAAGACAAAAAAGCATCATGAAGGTGCAGTAAAAGTAGTCCATATGTCTTGTGTGCTATATCCCAACTCAATACTTCCCAAGATTAGTCCGGTTCATGAATGAATTGTTCTTTTCAATGAACCGTTTGATCTGGTTCACAAGTCGGACTGAGCAATTTGTTCACGAATTGGACTGATCTGGTTCTTGAGTGCAACTCGCTGACTCAATGATCTGGTCGCAGTGGTTCTCGACTTAGCTCATTGGAAAGGAGATTATTAGTGAATAATTACTTACATTTCAGTCGGTTCCTCACACAAATCTTTTGTATGGCTACACAAGACTTGAAATATGGCACACAAATTGTATAGGCTACATTTATGGCGAATTTATGGTGCTTTTTGTCCTTTTTGGAGCTTGACAGCCCCTGAACACAATGAACTGTTGTTATATTGCAACTGCACTGCATGTAACAATTCTTCAAAAATGTATACTTTTGTATTCCACAGAAAACATAACAGAATACGGAATGAATAATGACAGAATACAATCAAGATACAAAACACTAAGTAAGAAATGTAACAATGGCCAATGCATGATGTGCAAACTTTGTCCTTTCTTACTTGCGTAGGAGCTGGTTGGATCTGGAGGTTAACTGCTGTAAGTTCTTGAGGTGCTGTTTTGTTGTGGCTCAAAATGGGTGACTGTCCATTCTGTGTGATTGCCTGATGACTCACAGTGGTGGAATGGAATATGGTGGCTTGTTGACAAGTAACAGGCACTTTGGGCAGCACAGGGATAGGGCAGTGCTGAGGCTGAGGTGCCAGGGCTGGGTGGATGGCTACAGCGTTCACTGTGTGGGACTGGAGACTGGGCTGAATGGTGGCGGCCTCTAAGAGCTTGGCTTGACCCCTTGGCATTATCTGGGGCTGCTGCTGTATCAAAAACTGCTGCTTGTGTTGCTGGAGCAACTGATGGGTCTGGATTTGAGTATATGCTGAAAACAAAAGCACCACAGTGTTGGATGAAGTGTGTCTGAGAAAGAGAATTTAGCATTTTACATCTATGCTTAAAACATCTTGAACCAGTCTAAATTGGTTTAAGCTGTCTCCCAGCTTGGCCAGGCTGGTATAGATGGTCTCTCATCTCGACCAGCTGAAAAGTGCCCAAAACCCCTCTAAAACCAGCCAACAGAAACCAGCTAAGACCAAGACCAGGCTGGTTTAAGCTGCTTTTTTCAGCAGGGGTAGTGTATTAAATCAGTGACATTATAAAATATACACAGTGGCCATAACAAATATTTGGATATACACTTAAGCCAATCTTATAAATGTCTGAATGTCACTGCATCTAATAACAAAATATTAAACCAAGTGGTATTTATTTGAAGATAGCAGAAGCACACCTTTCATGCAAAACGTATCATCTGTTAGCAGGTTACACTTGGTTTGATATTTTGTTATTTAATGCAATGATATTCAGACATTTTTAAGTATAACTTAAGTGTCCAAATACTTTTTCGAATCACTGGAGATTATATGGTAAATCACTACATGTTGATTGATATCTGCATTTTAGTCTGTCCACATAATTTTAATTTTAATTTAAGCTTTTAACATCAACCACCATTGTTTATTTTTTCATAAGGCATTTCCCGTTATTAAATTCACTCAACAATATACAGTGAATGCACATTTGCTTTCATCCACTCTTAACACCAATTCTGCTCCTCTATTTCTTTTTTGAAAATAAGACACTACCAAGGATGATACATGTAGAGAGAACATGACAGTACAAGGAAAGTTTTAATCCCTTCCTCAGGCATAGCAAACATGATGTGAGAGGATGTGATATGTTTTACTTTAGGAACAAAATATGTCCTTTGTGTGCAGTTTCATGTTAATGTAAGTTTCAGGGTTAAACTTAGAATTATGTGACAAAAAGAAAATAAATATATATATAAACAACGGAATTATGATACACTTTTTGAAGTGGCCAAGACTATGCACAATACAATTTT
This sequence comes from Myxocyprinus asiaticus, assembly GCF_019703515.2. Taxonomy (NCBI): domain Eukaryota; kingdom Metazoa; phylum Chordata; class Actinopteri; order Cypriniformes; family Catostomidae; genus Myxocyprinus; species Myxocyprinus asiaticus. The sequence continues at coordinate 5,293 of NW_026249722.1, forward strand.
CAAGCCTTATGAAAATTATGCAATATACTGTCTAACAATAATATTTAATGTCACAAGAATAAAAAAAAAAAATCCTTTTTTTTTTTTTTTTTACTGTCAGACAAACCCCAAATACCATTTCTGATGTTAATGGTTACATAAATGACATTCTTTATATTAATGACAAAGAAAACATGTTGAAAAAGTACAATAGAAATAATGACTGTTCCTGAAACGTCACCATATATTGCAATAAATCTTATCACATATAATACAGGTGCATCTCAATAAATTAGAATGTCGTGGAAAAGTTCATTTATTTCAGTAATTCAACTCAAATTGTGAAACTCGTGTATTAAATAAATTCAGTACACACAGACTGAAGTAGTTTAAGTCTTTGGTTCTTTTAATTGTGATGATTTTGGCTCACATTTAACAAAAACCCACCAATTCACTATCTCAAAAAATTAGAATATTTTGACATGCCAATCAGCTAATCAACTCAAAACACCTGCAAAGGTTTCCTGAGCCTTCAAAATGGTCTCTCAGTTTGGTTCACTAGGCTACACAATCATGGGGAAGACTGCTGATCTGACAGTTGTCCAGAAGACAATCATTGACACCCTTCACAAGGAGGGTAAGCCACAAACATTCATTGCCAAAGAAGCTGGCTGTTCACAGAGTGCTGTATCCAAGCATGTTAACAGAAAGTTGAGTGGAAGGAAAAAGTGTTGAAGAAAAAGATGCACAACCAACCGAGAGAACCGCAGCCTTATGATTGTCAAGCAAAATCGATTCAAGAATTTGAGTGAACTTCACAAGGAATGGACTGAGCCTGGGGTCAAGGCATCAAGAGCCACCACACACAGACATGTCAAGGAATTTGGCTACAGTTGTCGTATTCCTCTTGTTAAGCCACTCCTGAACCACAGACAACGTCAGAGGCGTCTTACCTGGGCTAAGGAGAAGAAGAACTGGACTGTTGCCCAGTGGTCCAAAGTCCTCTTTTCAGAGGAGAGCAAGTTTTGTATTTCATTTGGAAACCAAGGTCCTAGAGTCTGGAGGAAGGGTGGAGAAGCTCATAGCCCAAGTTGCTTGAAGTCCAGTGTTAAGTTTCCACAGTCTGTGATGATTTGGGGTGCAATGTCATCTGCTGGTGTTGGTCCATTGTGTTTTTTGAAAACCAAAGTCACTGCACCCGTTTACCAAGAAATTTTGGAGCAGTTCATGCTTCCTTCTGCTGACCAGCTTTTTAAAGATGCTGATTTCATTTTCCAGCAGGATTTGGCATCTGCCCACACTGCCAAAAGCACCAAAAGTTGGTTAAATGACCATGGTGTTGGTGTGCTTGACTGGCCAGCAAACTCACCAGACCTGAACCCCATAGAGAATCTATGGGGTATTGTCAAGAGGAAAATGAGAAACAAGAGACCAAAAAATGCAGATGAGCTGAAGGCCACTGTCAAAGAAACCTGGGCTTCCATACCACCTCAGCAGTGCCACAAACTGATCACCTCCATGCCACGCCAAATTGAGGCAGTGATTAAAGCAAAAGGAGCCCCTACCAAGTATTGAGTACATATACAGTAAATGAACATACTTTCCAGAAGGCCAACAATTCACTAAAAATGTTTTTTTTATTGGTCTTATGATGTATTCTAATTTTTTGAGATAGTGAATTGGTGGGTTTTTGTTAAATGTGAGCCAAAATCATCACAATTAAAAGAACCAAAGACTTAAACTACTTCAGTCTGTGTGCATTGAATTTATTTAATACACGAGTTTCACAATTTGAGTTGAATTACTGAAATAAATGAACTTTTCCACGACATTCTAATTTATTGAGATGCACCTG
>NW_026249723.1:0-7095 GCF_019703515.2 Myxocyprinus asiaticus
AGGCTTATCACAGCTGAGAGACACATTTGGTGGAGTAATCATACATACTCAGGGCACTTACCTGATACTGGAGTTTCCGCGTTGTGAGGAGATGTAATCAACATGGCGGAGGAGAGAACAGTTTCTATGGAGAATGACTCTTACACACCACATACCGCGAAATACTCAGGGGGGACCCCTGCTTTGACGGCTATTTTTACACAGAGAAAATAGAATGTATTTGACCAGATTTCCCATTATCTTCAGGAAACTGACAAACACTGCACTACATCTTATGTTGCTAATGTTAGACAAACCTTGTTACCGTTTGCCACCTCTGACAAGTTAGCTACTTTGTAAAGATAAACATCCAGATGCACCGTTAGGAAGAAATGCTTTGAACACCATAGAAAGTCTCTGGAGAAAGGCATATAGTCCATCATAACAAACATCGTAATATACAATAGGTATATGTTTTGAGTAACGTCTGCCGTAACTTTCTTTGTCAACGTACCCAGGCCATATAAAATTTCCTGCACACTGCAGATTTGTTGGACACAGTCAACAGATAAAACACAAGAAAAAGAAACTTACCGGTTGACCAACATGTTGGCTCATACTCGCTGTGTCCCCAGGATAAATTGATGGAACAGTGTTGGGCTTCAATATAAGTTTAGTGGCAAAACCCATCTGTTTTGGGGTAAAATTTTCAAAACAAATCTCTGGAAAATGACTACTGCAAACCCGAGTTTTCTCTGGAAGTTTTGCTGGGACATTACGACATTATTTCCAAATAAACTGCACGCATTTATCTCGGATTTTCAGATATTTTGGTAATACATGAAGGCAACTTTGCATCAAAAACAGAACATGTCTTGCAAAATACAGATACATAGCTACACATGGATTCTCCTGATACCCCTTGCTTCGCCATAGCGTATGCTATTGATATGGAAAGCCACACCCCGCAAGTTGACGGGATTGATTCCTTAGGTTTGTGATGGATGAAATCCTGGCTGTCTGAATCCGTGTTTTTGAGACTGTCTTTGGTAAACGGCAGTTCCAAGATGAAAATGCTCAGCCATGGTTTTGACTGCTGATTTCACTCATGGTATGTCTTCTAGCATATATAAAAAACACCATATGGACATGTAAACAACTTGATTTTCATTGGAGGGTGTCTTTAAGAGTCGCGACAGACACCGGTAATCGCACAAGCTCAATTGCTCTCTCTCTCTCTCTCTCAAACACACACACTTGTTTCTCAAATAACTTTTTTAGAAACATCCCAAGCCATAGTTACTAGTTCTGAAGTGACATTTTTTAATTAGTAATGGAGGCTTGTGCGCATCTTTTCATGTTAGTTTTTATTCCTATTTCAGTTAATTGAATTTTTAAATTGACATTAACAATAATAACATTAATTTATGCATCAAAAACTCTGAATATCATACACAGACTATTCTTGCCCACTTTGACAATTCCAGTTATTAGTTTTTCCTCAAAAGCAGCATTGTATCAACACGGTACTTTGTAAATGTAGCCGATGGGTTGTGAATAAACCACACAGAATACTAAAATATATTTTGGGGTTTTATTCTGATGGCTGTTTATAAAAAAGGAAAAATGTCTCAGTCGATGGGGCCGTATATATAAAAAAAAGAATAAAGAAAATACAAAAATGAAATGTGAATATTATATAATATAATGAAAGAAGGTACAATGAAATATGGTAGAGGCTAATGTTAAATGAAAACACAAACAGGGCATTAGCCTACCCATATGCTTCAGCATACATCACCTTAATACATGCTTATATCTATCACACCATTTTATGCATTTAAGTACTTGCTTGAATCACTCAAAGCATTTTATGCATTTTAAACAGGCTTTAAGGAAACGTATAACAGTTTAAAACAATAGAATTCGCATTACACATGTTTTAACATACAGTATAACACGTATTTAACTTATTCACTGAACTGGAAAACACTCTGGGCTATAAATCATTAAATAAGATATGTTTAATACTAAATTTACATACCCAGTCCTCACATGTATGCAAAACGTGGTCAAACTCCACATGCATGCAACCATTTGCATACTTCAGAAATAACCCATAACAAACACTCAATTTTAACATACGACTCTTCTGAACATATGTAATGCAATTCATAAGCATTTTGTGTCAAATTTGATATTTACCCTAAGAATTATCAACCGATGAACAAAACCAGTAGCTCTCTTGCCCAATGTATTGAAGGGCTGGATTTACCCTTGTCTCTTCAGCCTATTGATGAGTTGAATACAGTTCATTCAATAGTCATTGTTATAATCAAAAGTTCCAGCTGGATAAGGCCTATGTCCCATTGAGGTCTGAATTATCCTTGAGAGAAAAGATAGCCTATGTTGCATTCTGTCTAATGATGTCACTGGAGGGATTGTTTGTAGATTTAAGAATCATGTGACTAAGGGTGCTTTCACACTAGCACATTTGATGCGCACCCGAGTTCGAATAACATCAAAGTTCGGTTCATTTGGGTGGTGTGAACGCTGTTTTCCAAACTCGGGTGCGCACCCGTAAACTGCACCCGAGTCCACATCATTGCACATTCAATGCATCCGTGGCAGACAAACATAATTGTCGTTTTGTTCATGTAAATTTTGGTGGTAAATCCAAAGAGATGAATGCATCAATAACACAGCAAAGCGGATGTCTTCTTGAGTTGTTGCATAATTACAGTTGTAAACAGCTGCTACTTGTACTCATGTTGAAGATGTAATCGGACCGTGGTTCGGACCCAAAAAATATTATGTGAACAGAGACCAGCGGGGGAGGGGGAGGAAACAAACTCTGGTACGGTCCAAGCAATCAAAGTGTGAAAGCACCCTAAGTCAGAGGAACTGGATGCCGGTTTATCTCGAGAGAAGACTCACCTCTGACCCATTGTTGCTTACCAGCTTGACTTAGTGTTTTAAAAATATAATCTTTTGAATGATTGCATTCACGTAGTTAAACAGAATGTCATGTTTGTAAGATTTCTAGAATTTTCTGTGCTGTTCACATATCAGATCTCCGTACTCACAAGAGATGATGTCAGTTCATTTGCATATGCCTATAATTACTGTTTACTAGCACTTGTCGCATGTATGTCTGAGATGTCAAACAGTGCATAGGCAAACCAGACTGCTGATATTATTTGTTCATTTGTTTTTTTACAGCTATAAAAATTAAATAAATAAAACAAAAACAGTACAGCAGACATAACCCATTTGTTCACGTTTACTATATTATACACAGTATTTTATTTTTTTATGACAAGGAATCACAAATTAAAATAAAATAAAACAAATTCTTGTCTACACTCTGCCCCCCTCTACCGGCTGTGCAGTGTCACATGCAAAAATAACTCACTCCAGGGGGCACTGCAGGGGAATTAGACCCTACTCATGAAAAGGTTAACAAGAGTTTGCTCATGGGCAACCTATCAAATCAATCAAATCAAATCACTTTATTGTCACACAGCCATATACACAAGTGCAATGGTGTGTGAAATTCTTGGGTGCAGTTCCGATCAACATAGCAGTCGTGACAGTGATGAGACATACGCCAATCTACAATAAACATAAAATTAACACAACACAATTTAAACATCTGTTATACATAATTAAACTCGACTTAAAACATCAAATTAACACAGCACAATTTAAACATCTGTTATACATAATTAAACTCGACTTAAAACATCAAATTAACACAGCACAATTTAAACATCTGTTATACATAATTACACAACTTAAAACATCAAATTAACACAACACAATTTAAACATCTGTTATACACAATTACACTCAACAATATACAATAATAACATACATTGCACAGTATACAATATGCTGGTTTTGTTTTTTGTTTTTTTTTTGTTTTGTTTTTTACTATATAGATACTATATAGATACACATTATTCAATAAAAATTAAAATATATATGAAAAAAGTATATATATAGAATGTACAGTATTGTACTGTATTGACATTCAGGCTGTCGGTTGATAGTCAGTTGTTAAGAGAGACATAATATAATGACAGTAATATAATTTATGACAGTCCGGTGTGAGATAAAAGAGTAATAAAGTGCAGGGATGATGTATTTTGATCGTGGGAGATCAAGAGTTCAGAAGTCTGATTGCTTGGGGGAAGAAGCTATCATGGAGTCGGCTGGTGCGTGTCCTGATGCTGCGATACCGCCTACCTGATGGTAGCAGTGAGAACAGCCCATGGCTCGGGTGGCTGGAGTCTCTGATGATCCTCCGAGCTTTTTTCACACACCGCCTTGTATATATTTCCTGGAGGGAGGGAAGCTCACCTCCGATGATGTGTTTGGCAGTTCGCACCACCCTTTGCAGTGCTTTGCGGTTGTGGGCAGTGCTATTGCCGTACCAGGCGGAGATGCAGCCAGTCAGGATGCTCTCCACAGTGCAGGTGTAGAACCGTGTGAGGATGTGGCGGTTCATTCCAAACTTCCTCAGCCGTCTCAGGAAGAAAAGGCGCTGATGAGCCTTCTTCACAACGACTTCAGTGTGGACGGACCATGTGAGTTCCTCTGTGATGTGGACACCCAGGAACTTGAAGCTGCTGACTCTCTCCACTGGTGCCCCATTGATGGTGATGGGACTGTGTTCTCTGTCTTTTCTTCTGAAGTCCACCACAAGCTCCTTTGTCTTACTGACGTTGAGGGAGAGGTTGTGCTCCTGACACCAGTGTGTCAGAGTGTGCACCTCCTCTCTGTAGGCTGTTTCATCATTGTCAGTGATCAGACCTACCACCGTCGTGTCATCAGCAAACTTAATGATGGCATTGGAGTTATGTGTTGCCACACAGTCATGTGTGTACAGGGAATACAGTAGTGGGCTGAGAACACAGCCCTGCGGGGCTCCAGTGTTGAGGGTCAGTGATGAGGAGATGTTGCTGCCTATTCTAACCACCTGGCGTCTGCTTGACAGGAAGTCCAGGATCCAGCTGCACAGCGAGCTGTTTAAGCCCAGAGCCCGGAGTTTCTCATCTAGCTTGGAGGGCACTATGGTGTTGAATGCTGAGCTGTAGTCTACAAACAGCATTCTCACATAAGTGTTCTTTTTTTCCAGGTGGGAGAGAGCAGTGTGTATTGTAGATGCAATGGCATCATCAGTGGAGCGGTTGTTACGGTAAGCAAACTGCAGCGGGTCAAGATTGAGTGGTAATACAGAGCAGATGTAATCTCTGATTAGTCTCTCAAAACATTTGCTGATGATGGGGGTCAGAGCAACAGGACGCCAGTCATTTAAACAAGTTATTTTCGATTGTTTTGGAACAGGCACAATGGTGGATGTTTTAAAGCATGTGGGGACTACAGACAAAGAGAGGGAGAGGTTGAAAATGTCCGTAAAAACACCAGCCAGCTGGTTCGCGCACGCTCTGATGACGCGGCCCGGAATGCCGTCTGGACCCGCGGCTTTGCGGATATTCACCCGTCGGAATGATCGGGTTACATCCGCTACAGAGACGGAGAGTGAACTAACCTCTGTAGCTTCGGCCGTGAGAGCTCTCTCCGCGAGGGCGGTGTTATTTCCCTCGAAGCGAGCATAAAAAGTATTTAGCTCATCTGGGAGAGAGGCAGCGGTGTTCATGGCGGAGTTTTTATTCCCTTTAAAGTCCGTGATGATGTTAATTCCCTGCCACATGCTTCTAGAGTTGGTGGTGTTAAACTGTCCCTCAATCTTACTCCTGTACTGGCGTTTTGCTGTTTTGATAGTTTTTCGGAGGGCATAACTGGCTTGTTTATGCTCCTCCGCGTTCCCGGAATTAAAAGCGGAGGTCCGCACATTAAGTGCTGCGCGAACATCGCTGTTGATCCACGGCTTCTGATTCGGATAGATTCGCACAGTTCTGGTCGGAATCACTTCCTCTACACACGTTCTGATGAAGCACATTACGCTATCAGCGTAAAGCTCGATGTCGTCATCAGAGGCGGACCGGAACATCTCCCAGTCCGTGCGATCAAAACAGTCTTGTAGCGTAGAGTCTGATTGGTCCGACCAGCACTGGATCGTTCTGAGGGTGGGTGCTTCCTGTTTCAGTTTCTGCCTGTAAGCGGGCAGAAGCAGAATGGAAGAGTGGTCCGATTTTCCAAATGGTGGGCGGGGAGGGATTTGTAGCCATCCCGGAACGGAGAGTAGCAATGGTCCAAAACCCGGTCCCCTCGTGTGTTGAAACTAATGTGCTGGTGATATTTTGGTGCGACTGATTTTAAACTGGCTTTATTAAAGTCCCCGGTCACAATGAACGCGGCCTCAGGGTGCGCGGTTTCCTGCTCACTTATACTCCCATACAGTTCCTTGAGTGCCCGGTCTGTGTCGGCTTGTGGGGGGATGTACACAGCAGTGATAATGACCGCTGTGAATTCCCTCGGTAGCCAGAATGGTCGACACAGAAGCATAAGAAATTCCAGATCAGGAGAACAGAAAGACTTGATAGAATGTATGTTCCTCTGATCGCACCAGGATTTGTTGATCATAAAACATACACCACCTCCTCTAGTTTTACCTGAGAGGTCTTTCGCTCTGTCCGCTCGGAGCATGGAAAACCCCGCGGGTTCAATGGCTGAGTCTGGAATCTCCGCAGACATCCAAGTTTCCGTAAGGCAGATAACGCAGCAGTCCCTCGTCTCTCGTTGGAAAGAGATCCGCGCTTTCAGCTCGCAGAGCTTGTTATCCAGAGACTGAACATTTGCCAGTAGAATAGTGGGTAGCGGGGGTCGATTTGCGCGGCGTCTTACTCTGATGAGAACGCCGGCTCTGTTTCCCCTTTTCCTCCTGCGTTTCCGCGGCCGTGCTGCCCAGACAAAGGGCTCCGCTTGCGTGTTTGTAAACAGCGGGTCGGCATTGAGGAATGTGAAGTCCGGTTTACGGTGTGAGATCGCTGAGCCAATGTCCAAAAGTGTTTGTCTGTCGTAGACAATAAGGCAGGCAACATCCAAGACAAGAAACATAAGAATTGTAAACAAAACAAACAAACCATTGCTAAGTTGTGTCGGAGCTCGCAACGCAGCAGCCATACTCGGCGCCATCTTGAGTCCGTT
>NW_026249724.1:0-7052 GCF_019703515.2 Myxocyprinus asiaticus
AAAATCAAAAATCAAAATCAAATCACTTTATTGTCACACAGCCATATACACAAGTGCAATGGTGTGTGAAATTCTTGGGTGCAGTTCCGATCAACATAGCAGTCGTGACAGTGATGAGACATACGCCAATCTACAATAAACATCAAATTAACACAACACAATTTAAACATCTGTTATACATAATTAAACTCGACTTAAAACATCAAATTAACACAGCACAATTTAAACATCTGTTATACATAATTACACAACTTAAAACATCAAATTAACACAACACAATTTAAACATCTGTTATACACAATTACACTCAACAATATACAATAATAACATACATTGCACAGTATACAATATGCTGTTTTTGTTTTTTGTTTTTTTTTTTTGTTTTTTACTATATAGATACTATATAGATACACATTATTCAATAAAAATTAAAATATATATGAAAAAAAGTATATATATAGAATGTACAGTATTGTACTGTATTGACATTCAGGCTGTCGGTTGATAGTCAGTTGTTAAGAGAGACATAATATAATGACAGTAATATAATTTATGACAGTCCGGTGTGAGATAAAAGAGTAATAAAGTGCAGGGATGATGTATTTTGATCGTGGGAGATCAAGAGTTCAGAAGTCTGATTGCTTGGGGGAAGAAGCTATCATGGAGTCGGCTGGTGCGTGTCCTGATGCTGCGATACCGCCTACCTGATGGTAGCAGTGAGAACAGCCCATGGCTCGGGTGGCTGGAGTCTCTGATGATCCTCCGAGCTTTTTTCACACACCGCCTTGTATATATTTCCTGGAGGGAGGGAAGCTCACCTCCGATGATGTGTTTGGCAGTTCGCACCACCCTTTGCAGTGCTTTGCGGTTGTGGGCAGTGCTATTGCCGTACCAGGCGGAGATGCAGCCAGTCAGGATGCTCTCCACAGTGCAGGTGTAGAACCGTGTGAGGATGTGGCGGTTCATTCCAAACTTCCTCAGCCGTCTCAGGAAGAAAAGGCGCTGATGAGCCTTCTTCACAACGACTTCAGTGTGGACGGACCATGTGAGTTCCTCAGTGATGTGGACACCCAGGAACTTGAAGCTGCTGACTCTCTCCACTGGTGCTCCATTGATGGTGATTGGACTGTGTTCTCTGTCTTTTCTCCTGAAGTCCACCACAAGCTCCTTTGTCTTACTGACGTTGAGGGAGAGGTTGTGCTCCTGACACCAGTGTGTCAGAGTGTGCACCTCCTCTCTGTAGGCTGTTTCATCATTGTCAGTGATCAGACCTACCACCGTCGTGTCATCAGCAAACTTAATGATGGCATTGGAGTTATGTGTTGCCACACAGTCATGTGTGTACAGGGAATACAGTAGTGGGCTGAGAACACAGCCCTGCGGGGCTCCAGTGTTGAGGGTCAGTGATGAGGAGATGTTGCTGCCTATTCTAACCACCTGGCGTCTGCTTGACAGGAAGTCCAGGATCCAGCTGCACAGCGAGCTGTTTAAGCCCAGAGCCCGGAGTTTCTCATCTAGCTTGGAGGGCACTATGGTGTTGAATGCTGAGCTGTAGTCTACAAACAGCATTCTCACATAAGTGTTCTTTTTTTCCAGGTGGGAGAGAGCAGTGTGTATTGTAGATGCAATGGCATCATCAGTGGAGCGGTTGTTACGGTAAGCAAACTGCAGCGGGTCAAGATTGAGTGGTAATACAGAGCAGATGTAATCTCTGATTAGTCTCTCAAAACATTTGCTGATGATGGGGGTCAGAGCAACAGGACGCCAGTCATTTAAACAAGTTATTTTCGATTGTTTTGGAACAGGCACAATGGTGGATGTTTTAAAGCATGTGGGGACTACAGACAAAGAGAGGGAGAGGTTGAAAATGTCCGTAAAAACACCAGCCAGCTGGTTCGCGCACGCTCTGATGACACGGCCCGGAATGCCGTCTGGACCCGCGGCTTTGCGGATATTCACCCGTCGGAATGATCGGGTTACATCCGCTACAGAGACGGAGAGTGAACTAACCTCTGTAGCTTCGGCCGTGAGAGCTCTCTCCGCGAGGGCGGTGTTATTTCCCTCGAAACGAGCATAAAAAGTATTTAGCTCATCTGGGAGAGAGGCAGCGGTGTTCATGGCGGAGTTTTTATTCCCTTTAAAGTCCGTGATGATGTTAATTCCCTGCCACATGCTTCTAGAGTTGGTGGTGTTAAACTGTCCTTCAATCTTACTCCTGTACTGGCGTTTTGCTGTTTTGATAGTTTTTCGGAGGGCATAACTGGCTTGTTTATGCTCCTCCGCGTTCCCGGAATTAAAAGCGGAGGTCCGCACATTAAGTGCTGCGCGAACATCGCTGTTGATCCACGGCTTCTGATTCGGATAGATTCGCACAGTTCTGGTCGGAATCACTTCCTCTACACACGTTCTGATGAAGCACATTACGCTATCAGCGTAAAGCTCGATGTCGTCATCAGAGGCGGACCGGAACATCTCCCAGTCCGTGCGATCAAAACAGTCTTGTAGCGTAGAGTCTGATTGGTCCGACCAGCACTGGATCGTTCTGAGGGTGGGTGCTTCCTGTTTCAGTTTCTGCCTGTAAGCGGGCAGAAGCAGAATGGAAGAGTGGTCCGATTTTCCAAATGGTGGGCGGGGGAGGGATTTGTAGCCATCCCGGAACGGAGAGTAGCAATGGTCCAAAACCCGGTCCCCTCGTGTGTTGAAACTAATGTGCTGGTGATATTTTGGTGCGACTGATTTTAAACTGGCTTTATTAAAGTCCCCGGTCACAATGAACGCGGCCTCAGGGTGCGCGGTTTCCTGCTCACTTATACTCCCATACAGTTCCTTGAGTGCCCGGTCTGTGTCGGCTTGTGGGGGGATGTACACAGCAGTGATAATGACCGCTGTGAATTCCCTCGGTAGCCAGAATGGTCGACACAGAAGCATAAGAAATTCCAGATCAGGAGAACAGAAAGACTTGATAGAATGTATGTTCCTCTGATCGCACCAGGATTTGTTGATCATAAAACATACACCACCTCCTCTAGTTTTACCTGAGAGGTCTTTCGCTCTGTCCGCTCGGAGCATGGAGAACCCCGCGGGTTCAATGGCTGAGTCTGGAATCTCCGCAGACATCCAAGTTTCCGTTCACCACATTACTTGCTGCTTGGAGTCAACCTGCATCTTCCAATAGATACACTGCTAGGTCAAGAGCAAACTGTGGACAGAAAACATGACTGGTTAATGACTCACCAAGACAGATTGAAAGAAGCTCATGAAAAAGCCAGGGAATATGCTGAACACAAGGCTGCTGAGAGACTTGCCCCTTTGAATGACAAGGTCTATTGCCCTGTAATTGATGTGGGTCAGCAGGTATACTTGTGTCACAGACCTTTGGGTAGGAACAAAATAAAGGATTCATGGGGTCCTACTGTATACAGGGTCGTAGATGTGCAGGGTACCACACATACAATTGAGCTCATTGAGGGTGGTCCTATAAAGAGGGTCCATAGTGTTGACTTGCACCCTTGTGTTAACTATGTTCCTGAGCCAGAGGTGACTGAAACCCATTCTTCCACAACACCACAATCGAGGGGAGAATCTGTTTCTGAGTAGGTTGAGGCTGTGCATTCTGATCTTGATTTTATTGTGTTAGAAGAGGTCACATATCCTAGTCTGCAAGAGACAGAGAATGTGAACCTTGAAAACCGTGTGTCAGCCACTGAAGTCCTTATAGGTGAACCTGTACTAATTCCAGGGAACATTGAACAAGGTTCGGTATCAGAGAGAGTTGAGTCCAGCAATGACATAGCTCCTAGAGTGTATGGTCCAGAGAGGGTTGAGTTGACACTGGTACGGCACCAACAGTGTCTGAACCAGAGATGAAAAAGCCTGTACCAGCACCAAGAAGAACTAAAAAAGCCAATGCTGGCATACACTCAAATCCATTTAATGAGCCAAAATCAACATGCAATGCTGTTTCACTCAGTCCTGAAGTCTTCTCTCAGGTGTTAACAAGCCTGGGTAGTGTGTTATTTAGAGAAGCTGTTAAAGAAGTTAAAAATATGTATTAAGTCATCATCAATGACTTTTAGCAGGGGAGAATGTAGCCAAGTGGAGAAATTACATTGTGCAAGAGAGCTCCTGGTTTTGCTCATCAGTTGAGAATTCTTTGGGATGCATATGGATTGCATGTGTGGAGTTTGACCATGTTTGGGCATACAGTACATACAAGGACTGGCCTCTACCGTATTTCTTTGTACCTTATTTCATTTTTGAATTTTATTCACGTTTTCCATTTGACTATTTTTTTTTTTTTTTTTTTTTTTTTTATAAATATATGGCCTGATCGACCGCTGTTTTTTATTTTTTTTTATTTTTTTATTAAACAGCTGTCAGAATAAAACCCCAAAATACAGTTTTGTATCTGTGATGTTTCTTTACAACCCACCGGCTACATAAATACAGTAGTTAACACTATGATGCCAATTCCTTTAATTGTCTGTTTAAATATCAGTAATATCCCTTTTTACTTTATTTCATAAATGATTATGTGGTCGCTAGAGATGCACAGATACGACTCTGTGAGGTTTGTTTTGGACTGATACTGCAGGTTTTATTTTAAACAAGAATTAATAAGATTGTTACAGTTAATTTACACTTTTGCATTGTTTGATCTCTATGTACAAATCAAGATGTCACACATCTGTTTTATTTCATTCTGACTTAACAACTGTCCACATCCTTTGGTTCGTGTCAAATTTGCCGCAAACTTGCGGTAAATTTGCCACTGTTCATTTTCACATGCAAATGAGCTTTGCGGAAAACTTGCGGCAAATTGTTCATTGTTGCCAAAGGTTTGCTGCAGGTTCACCACTACCGGTGAACAGCTGCAAACTCCTGGTAAACATTTGCGGCGAATCACAAGCTCATTTGCATGTGTAATAATAAGTTTAATTTGTGGCAAGTTTGCAGCTAGTTTGCCAGAACTCTAGATTTTTTTGTAAGGTTGCATGGCCATGATTTTGGGAACGGGTTTTGCATGAGAAAAGGGTCATTTGGCTCGTGGCAAGTGTGACAGATCTCCGATTGAAAAGAGCGAGCTCTCAGAACAAGTCGTAAGTGTGACACTCTCAGCCATAATAGTTGTTTTGAGTCAGCTAGTGAGATGCCGTTCCAGGAATAGTTGCAAGATCTTAGTCACTGGCTGCAACACCATCAATCAACCAGTCAAGAGTTTAGGGTAGGCATTTTGCCAAATAATAGGTGCATTTTTACCCAAAAAAGACTTTGCCCCCACATATGTGATAGATCGACGAGCTGAAGAGCTTATCACTGGTCCTGAGGAGCAGAACACCAGCACAACCATTTTTATGGCCAGTGAGGTACAACATTTGCCACCAGACACCGACAGGACTGTACCAGGGCCTAGCAACATATCAGATGATGCTGTGAACTGTCTCCCTCCCTGAAAAATCAACAAAAATGGCAACCAACCAATTAAATTTCAGCTGATAATAACTTAAATTGTGAATGGCCGATGGTTATAAGATGTGATACACAGAAGTAGGGTATCTACAAGAAGCTGTACACTGTCTTATAACAAGCTAATTAATTTTTTTTTCTTCTAATAATTCCAGAACCACTAGGGCTAAAATGCCAATCTGTATTTTCTTTGAATCATTCAGTGCCTCCAAATCAAATCTCCTGGTCATTAGAATTTTCACTTCCACAAAGAAACTTTTCTACCACTTTGATTTTTTTAAAAGTACTTTTTCAAACTCATCCTAGGCGTTTGTCTAGAATAAATTTAGCTGATTTGCACACAATTGTGTATGTATCATTTAGAGATGCTCCTGACAAAAAGTTATAAAAATACGTGTGATTATCATTTAGCAGATGAGCCGATACATTTTTGGGTGTAGCTCATAATGACTAATTGACCTGTATCTTGTGAGCCCAGTATCCAAAATTAACAAATCTTGGTACACGTACTTAGACAACATGAAAATGTGAGGCTGAATACCAATTTTCATAAAGAAGCTAAGGGGTACTATAACTTAAGAAATTTTCTAATTGTGCAACTGTGATAAAGAAGATTAAATTTGACTCCAAACAACTTTATCCACAGCATCCGCATGATCTTTTCTTTCAAATTTGGCTATTTTGGTCTTGTTCTCTTTACATGTGCTTGCTCCCAATATATTAAATATTCTTTGTCTATTTAAGAACATGCTATTAAGCTAAAATGATGTCCAACCTCTCTCTCAGGTAACATTTTGTTGGTAGATGGCACAGCATGTGGGGAGATCAAGAGCACAGATTTCTCCTCATCAAAGATCATGGATGATAACAGTTATAACTCTGTTGATGGCATGGCGCTACTGTCTCAAGGAGCAGGAACCCACTGGTACATTCATACAAAGACACACCCCGGCATGCATAACTGATTTCATTGTGTTTCTCAACAGCCAACAATATTTGTAATTTTTTTGTGTTAGATACCTGCTCCCAGAATATTTTGTAGCAGGGAAGGAGCCACCCAAAATCTCAAATTAAGCATTTGTTTGGTCTGTGGGCGTGATATTCTTCCAGAGTCTTTATGGAAGAAAAGATAATTAATTACATGAGAAAGGTCTTCTTATTGTTGACTCCATTAAGCATTAAGTTACAGTATCTTACGTTTCGTCACTAGCCGTTTGGACATGTCCAATCCCAGCAGGACATTCTACAGGAGAACACTATCCTCAAAGCCACAGATCTTCAGTTTCCTGGCAAACCTGTTGTATCTCCAGAAGCCAAGGTGAGAAGGTATCCATTCCAGACAGTATTTGTTTGTGTTCTCACTCATCATTTTAACCGATGATCTTTGTCCTGTGTTGTTGCTAGGCATTTATATGCCGTTGGCTTGCCTGCCAAAAGGAGGACTGTACTGTGTACACCAGCTTACCAATGACCCCATCTAATGCTCCACATTCAGAAATCTGCCAGCACACCTCAACAGCAGTGTTGTCGCCGAGACCAGCTCATCCGAGTCCAAGTCCAGGCTGAGACTATAATAGTTTGTGTTT
>NW_026249725.1:0-7005 GCF_019703515.2 Myxocyprinus asiaticus
AAACATTTACCTAAATAATTAACATTGTCTTCTTTTGGCTGCACTTATAATTGTTCACCTAAAAATGAAAACTGTCATCATTTGCTCACTCTCATGTTGTTTCAAAACCATATGATCTATTTTTTTTCCCCCTTGTAGAACACAAATTGTAAATGCTGATATTGTTTTTATTCCCATGCAATGAAAGTGAATGGGGACTGTGGCTGTCAGTCTCTATACATACTGCCTAACATTTCCTTTCTTTGGACGTGAGTAAATTATGATAGTTTTCATATTTGGGTGAACTATCTCTTTATATTTATTCATTCAGTGTTTTACCAAGATATTAGAATTTTGTAAGGTTTTAAGAAAGCATGTTAATATAAAAATAACTCAAATGCAAGTCTGGTGGCTGAAAAGGTATTGAATTTATATGCACATATACAACTTTAGAAACTCATAGCTAATAAATGCAGGTGCACATCTGCAACTTAATATCCATAGACAATTGGGAGAAAAATGCTTGCACAATGCTAACCTTTCAGTTTAAAACAATATTTTGACCCTGAAATAGTCTTTGTCAGGTCAAACAAAATGAAAGGTTTGGGTTGAAACAATGTACTTAAATTGCACTTTTTATGTACACAGACAAACAATGGAATAGAATAGTGTTTCTCAATCCTGTCCTGGAGTACCACTAACACTACACATTTTGGATGTCTCCCTTATTTGACATACTCAATTTAGATCAAGGAGCATTCTACTAATGAGCTAATCAGTAGAATCAGGTGTGTTGGATAAGGGGGCAGTGGTGGCTCAGTGGTTAAGGCTCTGGATTACTGATCAGAAGGTCAGGGGTTCAAGCCCCAGCACTACCAAGATGCCACTGTTGGGCCCTTGAGCAAGGCCCTTGACCCTATCTGCTCCAGGGGTGCCATATCATGGTTGACCACAGCTTAGTTGGGATATGTGGAAAAAAAAAGATTTTCACTATATACACTATATTGCCAAAAGTATTCGCTCATCTGCCTTTAGATGCATATGAACTTAAGTGACATCCCATTCTTAATCCATAGGGTTTAATATGACGTCGGCCCACCCTTTGCAGCTATAACAGCTTCAACTCTTCTGGGAAGGCTTTCCACAAGGTTTAGGAGTGTGTTTATGGGAATTTTTGACCATTCTTCCAGAAGCGCATTTGTGAGGTCAGACACTGTTGTTGGACGAGAAGGCCTGGCTCGCAGTCTTCGCTCTAATTCATCCCAAAGGTGCTCTATCGGGTTGAGGTCAGGACTCTGTGCAGGCCAGTCAAGTTCTTCCACACCAAACTCGCTCATCCATGTCTTTATGGACCTTGCTTTGTGCACTGGTGTGCAGTCATGTTGGAACAGGAAGGGGCCATCCCCAAACTGTTCCCACAAAGTTGGGAGCATGGAATTATCCAAAATCTCTTGGTATGCTGAAGCATTCAGAGTTCCTTTCACTGGAACTAAGGGGCCAAGCCCAGCTCCTGAAAAACAACCCCACACCATAATCCCCCTCCACCAAACTTCACAGTTGGCACAATGCAGTCAGACAAGTACCGTTCTCCTGGCAACCGCCAAACCCAGACTCGTCCATCAGATTGCCAGATGGAGAAGCGTGATTCGTCACTCCAGAGAACACGTCTCCACTGCTCTAGAGTCCAGTGGCGGCGTGCTTTACACCACTGCATCCGACGCTTTGCATTGCACTTGGTGATGTATGGCTTGGATGCAGCTGCTCGGCCATGGAAACCCATTCCTTGAAGCTCTCTACGCACTGTTCTTGAGCTAATCTGAAGGCCACATGAACTTTGGAGGTCTGCAGCGATTGACTCTGCAGAAAGTTGGCGACCTCTGCGCACTATGCGCCTCAGCATCCGCTGGCTCCACTCTGTCATTTTACGTGGCCTACCACTTCGTGGCTGAGTTGCTGTCATTCCCAATCGCTTCCACCTTGTTATAATACCACTGACAGTTGACTGTGGAATATTTAGTAGCGAGGAAATTTCACGACTGGACTTGTTGCACAGGTGGCATCCTATCACAGTACCACGCTGGAATTCACTGAGCTCCTGAGAGCGGCCCATTCTTTCACAAATGTTTGTAGAAGCAGTCTGCATGCCTAGGTGCTTCATTTTATACACCTGTGGCCATGGAAGTGATTGGAACACCTGAATTCAATTATTTGGATGGGTGAGCGAATACTTTTGGCAATATAGTGTATGTACTAATGTGTGATAAATAAAATTAATTATTATTAAAGGAGACATCCAAAATGTTTAGTGTTAGTGGTACTCCAGGACAGGGTTGAGAAACACAGGAATAGAACATCACAGTTGGCACTTTACTTGAGGTTACCCTTCCTCATTGCTACTGCATGGTGTAGTGTCAGTTGTCTGGGACTGGTACCTGTAGTCATGGCAAGTCATATATCTTACAACAGCAGATCTTGTACAAACCTTAATATAAAGGTATTTATTGTATGTCTGTTATCATGATTCATGTTTTGTAAAGGCACTTCTAGCTGTGCTGCTGTTCTTCTGCATTAATGCTTTTTATTTCTCTCAATAAAAAATGCAAAATAATGCAGTAAGGTTTGGATAATCTTATTGTGTTATATGAGACCAAGAAGTAACAGCTTCTGACTGTGAGACAGGATGCAACAGTGCCAGGTGTTTGGGTAGGGGTGGGCGATATGACCAAAATTCTATATCACGGTAATGGAATATATCACAATTTAATATTTTTTCCTGGGAAAAAATGTGATGGGGTGGGCGATATATGTAACAAAGTATATGGTAATATTATTTACATTTTTGGTCAATAATGATACGTATGATATGGAATATTGCCTACACATTTTGATGGAAGTGATTCAAAAATTTAAATAATATAAAAAACATAAGTTCCTTTTTTTATTTTAAATGATGCCCAGTGTAGCCTAATGGAAGACCTGTCACATCCATTACAATGAAAAACTTTATCAATAAATAAATATTAAAACTAATATTTGATCTGTTTTATCTACTCTACATCGCTTTTCAATACAAGCACAAATAGGCTTTTCTGTTTGAAAATAGCAGTTGCTTTGATTCTGAAGCAAAGCCCACAGTCACTGTTTTGTTTTGTGTAATTGCGATTGCTTCTCTCTCCGTGCTTGCAGGAGAACAGTCTGTACGAATGCTTGAAGGTGTCAATTGTAATTAATTGACAGCAGCTGAGGCGCATGCTGTGTACACACGCATCATAAACAGATCTATCTCCGTGTTTGTTTGTTTGTTTCTCTCACTATCAGTCTCACCTTCAGCCAAGTGGAGCATTGCATGCACAGATATTTGCAAACCATGATATAGAAAAATTTCTACCGATTGACACTTTATTCTGTCGCCACGATATACATCACTATTCCTCCCAGCCCTATTGGATACAACAACATTAAGAACTGTACTCATGCTTTGACTACACAAACAGATATTTCCCATTGTGTAGACAGGAATTTCAGTCTAGCAACATAGTTAAGATTGAAGTAGCAGACTCTAACACTGACCTGGAACAAAAACATGGTTGGCCAGGTGTTGGAAACTTATTAGCTAGAAAGCTTCTGACATGTAACACAAACATATTGTCACCAGGACTCTAAAATGGGCTTTTTCGCCTTTTACAATGTGACAGTGAAACAAACCTTTGATTCTTTCTGCCGATGTCAGACGTTGTTTGTTTGAAGTGGCGCTTGTAAACTGCACATGCCGAGTGAACTTGTGAATTTTGTGTGTGGATAGTAAGATGCATGTATGACATTTATCAAGCTGATGGATACGTGTATATGCATTTGTGAATCATTTTGATGCTATATTCATCCCATATTAACGCAGCTGTTTGAGAATTATACTGCATGAACTTCACTCGGCACTGGAGTGAGACATTTGAAATATGTCAGGGGACAACGCTTATATTCCACTGCCAGATTCAGAAATGACAAAGACTTATGAGACTACATTGTTTTAATGGACAGCACACAATTGTATTGGGAACACAAATCCCTTCTCATTACGCAATACTCAATACACCGGTACCAGTATATCATTGAACTATGTGTATTTCAGAGGTTCGCAATGCACTGAAGGTCATACAGCACCGTTACAGCATCACACACTAATGGTGAGAATTAAACGAATAGTTCAGCCAGAAATGAGAATTCTGTTATTTTTACTCACTGTTATGTCGTTCCAAACCCGTATGACTTTATTTATTCTTTAGAACACAAAAGGAGTTACTTAACAGAATGTCCTCTGTTCTTCACCATACTAAAAATAAATGGGGACTGGAGCTGTCAAGCACCAAAAAATTGACTTAAGAAGCACCATTGAAGTGACCTTAAGGTAGTCCATATGACTCGTGCACTATATTTCAAGACTTCTGAAGCCATATGACAGCTTTGTGTGACAAACAGACCAATATTCAAGTCATTTTTAGACACATTGTGTCCTTTCTGGAGTTCAGCTGGTTATTCACAGCTCAATATTCACTTTTGTTATATGGAAAACAGCAGCTTGTACATTCTACCCGAACATCTTTCTTGTTTCAGGGAAGAAAGAAAGTCGTATAGGTTTGAAACAACATGAGGTTGAATAAATTATGACAGAAATTGCTATGGATCTTGACAACCAGTGATTACCTTGCATTTTTATTGTATGGAAAAGAGCAGCTCTGTTGGTGCGGCTACCCTCCATAGACATAATGATTTTTATACTGTATGAACTATAGATTCTATCCTCAACCCCAACCCTACCCCTAAACCTAACCCTCACAAAAAACTTTCTGCATTTTGTATGTTTTTTTTTTAAGCGATTTCAATTATGGGGACACTAGAAATGCCCTCATAAACCACATTTATAGCATAATACCCTTGTAATTACCAGTTTGTAACCTAAAAAAATATCCTTGTAAACCACCCAAACCCGCCCACACACACAAACGCACACACGCAAAGCAGTGCATCCTCCGTTGCTAGTTCTATAGTGACGTTTTCAAACTAGCAGTGAAGGCTCAGGCTGTATTAAAGCTAGACGCTGACTCCGTGGCGTTCTTGCGCAGTAGTTCTTCTCACAAGAGCATTTTAAGGATGAAAATGAAGAAAATTTCATAAAACCATGAACAATGTCTTAAGGTGTGACAAGCGTGGTACAAGCAGAATAATTGAATCCAGACCGTTTAGTTATTGAAAAATAATGCACACCCAAGGTGTAACGGCCACTCCGCTGCACGTCACGCCTGCATTATTTTTCAATAATTTAACGGGCAGGAGTCAGTTATTCCTTACTTAAGATATGATTGGCAGGCCTAGATGAACAAGCTCCTTCTGAACTTAATGATGTTTGGAACTTCATTAATCTACACTACAAGCTACAATGTGACAAATGTAGTGTTTTGTGAAGCTACAATGCTATTTGATGGAAAATGTAGCTCGGTACTGAAAAAGCTAGATAATCGTATGATAAGCTAAATTACTGTCACGCTACTAAAAAAATGTAAACTTAGTAGCATTGCTAAGGTTGCCTAAGTCAAATGAGCCCACCTTCAAGTCGTTATGGCCACGTGCACACTACTAAGTTTTGGGAGTGAAAACCACATTTAAATGCTAGACTGTAATGTACGAGTTACCCCAAGACCACAGGGCTGACGAGAGAAACTACACTGGAAAGAGACTGGAACACATAAATGAGTGAAGACACATACCTCTGTGTGATTTGCAGCAGGAGAAGACGGACACATTTCACGCGCACTATTGATAACGGCATTAACAACTAGTTGTTCGCTTCGGTTCCGTACACACTACGTGGAATTCATGAAAATGCAGTCGTCACTACCTGCACTTTTCGGGAGTTAATTCGGTTGTAGAATGCAGTTGTCACTCCCATATTTTACCAAACTGTGTGTGTACAGAACAGGATTAAGCACTCAAAAGTGAACTGACAAACATGTTTAGCTGCACTGTGTGCATGGCCTATAATATTCTTGTCTTTGCTCCCTCCTACGCTATAAGACTGTCTGATTTTTTTTTTTTTTTTTTTTTTTTTGTCTGTTGTATCGTTTGCCAGGCAAAAATCCTAAGTACGATCACTTTGAAAAGAAACAGCTCACCCCTCCTCAACAAGCCGCATGATTTGAGGTGTCATTCATATCAGTAGCATAAATGTGTGGGACATGTTACGCATCCAAGTTTACTTAGAGTCATGGGTTTTTTCAAATCCCAAACATACATGTGAACAATAGTAATAGTAATGCTTGACTTGGCAAACAACACTAATGAGTAGTTTTACAGACTAATTGCTGGGAGTATAGCTTTCTCAGTAGTGCTGGTTCCATTAATTGGTCTCATATATTTAGGAGAGGAGCAGGTTAATTAGACATGGCATTCTTTTGATTCACTTAATCTCAAGGCTCTTTCATGTCTAGTATGCAGCTAATGAGGCTAATTGGCTGTCAGATATTTCCAGCAGTATTTAATGAGTTCATTTAATCTATAGAAAGACATGGAAAGAGTAAACACTGGCTTAAACGTTTGTCCTTGATGAAACTCTGCAAAGAGTGGGGTGGAAGAAATTAATGGAGTCGAAGAAAATTCAGAGAAAGTCAGTAAAAATATGGTTATGCTTTTTGTGTTGTGATTGGTGGCATTATATGAAAAGCTCTTTCATTTCGAGTAACATATAATCTAAAGAGCTCTTTGAGATTAATTTACCAAAGTGTCCACTTTTAGTCCACATTTGCACTGGCCTATATAAAAATATGTCCTATTTTAGCTTATAATTTTAACACCTGATATTATTTCACCCACATATATTTGATCAGAGATCATATCCATAGAGATACTTATTGGCTGCATCCTAAAACTGAAAAATCTTAAGACGCTGTATACAGATGTAGGGAGGCATCAAAGTACATCAAATGCAATATTTGTGTCACAACCTGTCAACTGAGATGCCTTCACCTGGTCAGTTTT
>NW_026249726.1:0-6976 GCF_019703515.2 Myxocyprinus asiaticus
TCAGAACAGAACACTCAGCCAGAGTCCAACATTGAGAAGACGTTTTCTCTGTCTCCCTTTTACAGAATTTGACTAAAAGCCACCAGAACTACGAGCCAACAAAACCACAAATTCCATGCACTCAATAACGGAGTACATAGCATATCCACAGTGGAACACTTGAAGTATAAAACCAAACTTCTTTGGGCAGGTATCTTCAGCGCAGCTCCATCATTTTAGTGAGCGAGGTGGGCTATGGTGTTGTCACTTACCTGTGTCTAACCAACACCGTGGATGCAAACAATTTACCATTCTACATCTAGAATTGGCAGCCGCACTTCAGGGGGACTCGTAGAGTCATATAGATGTGTTATTTTATTAAAAATATGTCATTATAAAATAGTCTGTAAGGGGGTGTCTTAGTCTTAATCTGTTGGCAACGTATGTATGAAATCGTCTGTTGGAATTGAGATGATCCCACCCTCATTTCATAAGCTCTGAATAGGTGGTGTCTGGACAATTATTTTTTAATGCTAGAGTGTTATACAAATGGTTTTATTTAAAAATATGCACATAAATAATAAACATGTCTTGAAAATGGATTCTCCAGAGACCACTTATCTGAGGCCCATCAAATAAGTTGTACTTGGGAGACCATAGCTAAAAAAACTCTGCCCAAACAGCACCTCAACTGCAACTTATTTGACAGGCTCCACATAGGCTGTCTGTTGACAAACGTTTTATGGAAGTTGTAGGTGTTTTTTGACATTAGAGTTATGGCAAAATGTTCTTTGGTGTGTCCAGAGTGTTATACAAATGGTTTTATTTTAAAATATGCACCTAAATAATAAATATGTCTTGAAAATGGGCATCAGACAGGTGGTCTCTGGACAGTCCATCAAATGAGTTGTACTTGGGAGACCATAGCAAAAAAACTCTGTCCAAACAGCATCACAATTGCAACTTATTTGACATGCTCCACTTAGGCTGTCCGTGGACAGAAGTTTTTTAAGCTCCATAATAATTTAATCTAATTAAAAACCTATTTAGGTGGCTCTGCACATCATCCTGCTGCATGTTCATCCATCAAAACCTCAAAATTCCTCTGTCCATGAACAGCCAAAATTTTTGAATGTGAAAGGTTGTACATGGGATGTCCATTTCTTAGTTTCTGGATGACATTGGAAGCTTACACTCACAGTCCTCTGCTTGTCTTGGTGTCCCCATTCCATGGTGTGAATTTCAAAAAGATTGGAGAAACTTGAAAATTCAGCTCAAAAAAACTCAAAGGGCCCTTTGAGTTTTTTTGGTCAAAATGTTTGACTTTCTCTAATATTCTTCATATTTGCACCATGAATAGTGGACACTGAGACAAGCATAGAAATACAAGTTTCAGCCTCATATGTTATACAGAAGCTGAGATTTGGACATCCCGTATACAACCTATCCTATTAAAAAATCTAGGCTGTTCATGGACAGAGGAATTTTGAAGTTTTGATGGATGAACATGCAGCAGGATGAAGTGCAGAGCCACCTAAATAGGTTTTATATTAGATTAAATGATTATGCGTGTCAGGTCTGGTAAGTACTTCACTCCCCCATGCTACCTCCTCACTCTCCCTGTTTTCTCCCACATCCTACATAACCAGCATGATGCTTAGGAGGGGAATGTGGAGAGCTTCCCATGCCGAAGTCAGCATCGCCCCTAGCAACCACAATCACATGCACATGGAAACAGCTGAAACACCAGAGTGAAAACAGCTGACAACAGTCACCCACATCAATGGAGCACCATATAAGCTCTCACAGAACACTCACCCAGAGTCCGACATTGAGAAGACGTTTCTCTGTCTCCCGTTACAGTATTGGATTAAAAGCCACCAGAACTACGAGCCAACAAAACCACAAATTCCATGCACTCAATAACGGAGTACATAGCATATCCACAGTGGAACACTTGAAGTATAAAACCAAACTTCTTTGGGCAGGTATCTTCAGCGCAGCTCCATCATTTTAGTGAGCGAGGTGGGCTATGGTGTTGTCACTTACCTGTGTCTAACCAACACCGTGGATGCAAACAACTTACCATTCCACGTCTAGAATTGGCAGCCGCACTACTGGCAGCATGGATAGATGATATTCTGAGAAAAGAACTTCAGATGAATCTCAGAGAATCAGTGTTCTGGACTGACAGCAGTGCTTTACTTCGCTACATCTTCAATAAAACCAGACGATTTCATACATACGTTGCCAACAGATTGTCTGCCATCAGAGAGCTATCGAACCCTAAGTAGTGGCGTTGTGTCAATTCTACATGTAATCCAGCTGATGATGCCTCATGTGGCCTTTCTGCAGACTCTTTTCTGAAATATACACAGTGAATGGATGGCCCAGACTTCTTAAAACAACCTGAGTCTTAATGGCCAAAACCATTATGTGGCTTTGACCACATTGCTAAGGATGACCCTAAAGTCAAAGATGTGGCTGTGGTCAGCACTATAACTAAACAAATATAACAGGAACCTACAGATATGTTACTTGAATATTTTTTTCTCAGTGGCACAAGATAAAAAAGCTGTGTCATGGATTCTTAAATTCAAAGACACCCTGTGTCAGTTGTGCAAGAAAAGAGCTTGTGATGAACATGAAAATTGCCAGTGGTAAAGAGATTGAAAAGCAAATGATGTCATTTAAGAAATCTCTAAGCAACCAAAGCCTGTCAGCAGAGAATCTGACTGATGCAGAAAAGGCCATCATCAGCTATTTCCAGAGTCAGCACTTCTTCCAAAGAGATTGTTGCTCTTGAAAAAGGTGGTTCAGTACCACAAAAGAGCCCTATCCTTAAGCTTGGCCCTAATATGGAAGAAGGTTTGTTAACAGTTGGAGGGAGACTTACTAAAGCTGCAATTCCCATGAGTACAAAGCATCCAATCATTATCCACAAAGCATGACATGTGTCAAGACTTTTGCTTACCCATATACATGAGCATATGGGACACAGTGGTAGGAATCATATGTTGTCCAAACTGAGGCACAAATATTGGATTCCATGCACCAACTCTGCTGCAAGAAAAATAATTTATGATTGTAAATTTAGCTCCCGTCAACACACGAAGTTACTTACCCAAAAGATGGCAGATCTTCCCAAAAGTAGAATCTCTCCAGATTCCCCTCTATTCACTAGTGTTTGGACAGACTTTTTTGGACTAGTTGAAGTAAAGCGTGGTTGGAGTTTTAACAAATGATATGGATTTATATTCACCTGCCTTGCCAGTTGTGCTGTCCATCTTGACATGGCTTACAGTCTTGATACAGATTATATGTATTAATGCAATTTGTAGATTTATTTGTCAAAGGGGTCAAATGGAAGAAATTAGATCTGACAATGACAACAAACTACGTTGCTGCTGAAAAGGAACTGAGAAAAGCAGCGAAATCCCTAGATAACAGTAAAATAAAAAGTTCGTTAAATGTTGGAATTAAATGGATTTTCACTCCCCCTACTGTTTCCCATCATGGTGGTGAATGGAAGCACTTGATTAAGCAGGTAAAAAGCACTCTCACATCAGTATTAAAGCAGCAAGCACTAGATGATAAAGGCCTTCAAACTGCTCTTTGCGAAGTTGAGGCAATACTAAATGATAGGCCTTTAACTACAGTATCCGACTACCCCAATGACTTAGAACCCCTAACACCAAATCACTTGCTTCTAAAAGGAAAACCTCCTGGTATGTTTCAAAATAATGATATGTACTCAAGATGCAGATGGAAACAAGTGCAATATTTGGTGGATCTATTCTGGAAAAGGTGGGTTAAACCAGTGTTTCCCAACCACTGTGCCTTGGCACACTAGTGTGCCGTGAAAGATTGTCAGGTGTGCCGTGGAAAATTATCAAATTCCACAAAATAAATAAAAAATGTAAAAATAATCGGCACTTGGCTACAGCAGCGCATGCACAGTGAATTTGTGTCTGACAGAAATAGAGCTTGAACTCTGAAGAAGAGGCACTCGTGAAACTTTTCATTTGTAAACAAGCTGAATGACCCGGTACATGTACCGACTGTCTGAATGATGTCCGCTTGTTGTTTGTTCACTTTGGCATCTTTCGTCTTCCTTGTTCATCAAGGCGATATAAGTGTGGAAGAGCTACAATTAATGTGTAAAAGTGAGTGATGTTTATACACGTTATGGGGCTTAAAAAACGTCTGTCCACGGACAGCCTACGTGGAGCCTATTAAATAAGTTGCAGGTGGGATGCTGTTTTGGACAGAGTTCTTTAGCTATGGTCTCCCAAGTACAACTTATTTGATGGGCCTCAGATAGGTGATCTCTGGACAATCCATTTTGAAGTCATATTTATTATTTAGGTGCATATTTTTAAATAAAACCATTTGTATAATATTCTAAACACACCATTTAACATATGTATGCAATTTAAAACTCATAAAATGCATATTATTGCATAAAAACGTCTGTCCAGTGACAGCCTACGTGGAGCCTGTCAAATAAGTTGCAGGTGGGCACTTCCTGTATGACTAAGCAATAACACAGGAAGTGCCTATCTGTAACTTATTCAATAGGCCCCAGTTAATGGGTTCATTGTTCACTGTGGGGGAGGTGGACACCAAGCCAGAGTCCACATCATTGCTGCCAAGCCAGCGTCCTACGTCATGGCCGCTGAGCCAGGGTTCCATGTCATGGTCGCCAAGCCAGGGTCCCACGTCATGGTCGACGAGTCAGGGTCCCACGTCATGGTCACAGAGCTTGTGTCAGCTTCTGGCCCTGGATCCTGAGTCTGCTCCATGCCATGTCACAGCCATGCCTCGGCCTGCTCCATGCCATGTCACAGCTATGCCTGAGTCTGTTCCATGCCATGTCACAGCCACGCCTCGGCCTGCTTCATGCCCTGTCACAGCCACGCCAGAGTCAGCTCCATGCCATGTCACAGCCACGCCAGAGTCAGCTCCATGCCATGTCACAGCCACGCCTGAGTCAGCTCCATGCCATGTCACAGCCATGCCTGTGTCTGCTCCATACCATGTCATGCCTCGGCCTGCTCCATGCCATGTCACAGCCACACCTGAGTCTGCTCCATGCCATGTCACAGCCACACCTGAGTCTGCTCCAGGCCATGTCACAGCCATGCCTGAGTCTGCTCCATGCCATGTCACAGTCATGCCTGAGTCTGCTCCATGCCATGTCACAGCCATGCCTGAGTCTGCTCAACGCCATGTCACAGCCATGCCTGAGTCTGCTCCATGCCATGTCACAGCAACACCTAAACCTGCTCCATGCCATGTCACAGCAACACCTCAGCCTGCTCCATGCCATGTCACAGCAATGCCTCAGCCTGCTCCATGCCATGTCACAGCAACGCCTCAGCCTGCTCCATGCCATGTCACAGCAATGCCTCAGCCTGCTCTATGCCATGTCACAGCAATGCATCAGCCTGTCCAGGCCTGCCTCCGCTCCTCGAGCTAGCGCTCACGCCTGCCACGGCCAACAAGTCAGCATCCATGTGTAACGTCTGTGTAAGATCAGTGATGGCTAATTACACTTTGTTTGAAAAAAACTTTGTTTGAAAAAAATACCTTTTAGCCTTTTGACATTTGCATATAAATTACTGACCTGGTCTCCACGTTTACATTTATATGGGTGCTAAATTGCAGATGGTCTTTATCACTATCAAAAGGATGCTAAAACAGGTCTCCTCTGAAGTGTCTCCATCAAGCTTCAAACACATTCCACAGAAAGGGAGGTGACTCCCCCCCGTGCCAGGCACCAGAGCAGTTGTCTGTCTCCAGTAATTCCAATACACGTCACACACACACCTAAAGACATTTTCTCTATTTAGGCCATAGTAAGCAGTTATAAATGTATCTGCTATGTGCATGTGTTGTATGTATATTCCCCTATCATATTAACTTAGTTAAAACCCTTTACTTGTATTAGTTAGACGTTAAATGCCTATATTCAAGTGTATGAGTGTATCTCTGCTTTAATATCGTCTGGAGGTTACCTTCTTGGTATCAAAATGATCTTCCCTTTATTTCTCACACAATAATGTACACCATGTGATCGTGAAATGCATCGAACAATTCTTACTATGTTTTGAATTAAAAGCTGCACTAGCGGTCCAGATCAGCAATAAAATGCGAATGGGCCATAAACGGAGACAAAGGATGTTTCTCCCGCTCAAAATGCATGCCTCTGATTGGCCACTCCACCCACAAAATGGGTGCGGAAATGAACTATCAAAACTCCAGAGTGCAAAGAAATCATTGCTCAAAACTCTTCTTCTTGAGACCAACCCACTCCAAAACTCTCTCTTGAGTTTAACCTTCTGGCAGTGTTTACCTTCAAGTAACTTTGTGGATTTCCTGTGGACTTCTTCAACTCACTCCTAAAGAAATCATCGAGAACCTCGTCTACCGCATCAAGACTCTTATTCAGCAACAAACCAATGCAAGTAACCATTTACAACTGATTAGATGCGCGTTTAAGTTTGAACCCCTTTTAAGGTGAATTGTGCCTCTGATGATTTTCATTTAGGTTGTGGTTAACTGACGTGAAATATTGCCATTCTGTGCTCTTCTCTCTCTCTCTCTTTTCCTTACTTTCCTTCATTCTATATATGTATGTTTGCTTAGTTTGTTTGTATGTTAGTTATAGTTTCATTTATTAAATCCCTTATATTCACAATTGATTGTCTCTGTGTTCCGCTCACAATTCAAAGTCACTGAATGTTGCTCCTTGCTACATGCTAAACTACTGCTAGCACTGTATAAGTAGGAAGGCTATTGTTCCTTGGCCAGAAAAGTAATCTTCTTAGAGTTAATAAATAATTATATTGTCTGCTCGCTGGACGGACGGATCAAGTAATTGTAATATCGATTCTGCTACAGTTAATTCTAAGATCTAATCTAAATATTTATTATTAATTATAACCAGTTATAATTAATTATAAATAATTCCCTTTTAAGCTAATTTGCTACA
>NW_026249727.1:0-6905 GCF_019703515.2 Myxocyprinus asiaticus
ACATTGATTTCAGCCTTTAACATTTGTTGGAATTCAGGATTTTGCAAAAGGGATTGACCTTGTGCCACGAGGTTGCACCTGAGAGCAGCGATGAGCTACGTCTATACTCGGCGAACAAAGTTGCTGGAAGCAAATCCCGGAAGCATTTCAGAGGTATTTCTACTCCTGATGATGTCATGGTTTTAGGGACGTTCTGTTGTGTGCCTCATCCAATAGGAGTTGAGAGTTCGATCCTTTAGTGAGCAAGGCTTCATGGGATTTGTAGTCTGTTTTGGACTCCCTTTGTTTGATTTTGGCACGATTTTTATCAGTAAGATTTACGACTTGGTGTGTGGCGGCTGAGTTAGGTTTTACGACTGTGTTAGGCCTGCCTTTGTCTTCTATTTGAATACATGAGGCCCAACATTTCTGATTAACAATTTTTTATTGATTCACATAGTGAACACAGAAAAACAAAGCATATATACACAGAATCAACAATTAACCCCCACTATCACCCCTCCCCCTCCCAATCCCCAACCCCAGCCTGGCCCCCAACAACATCCCAGTGGTCGTACATGATTATATAAAATATATAAAAAAAATGCAAATACAAATACTCATAATCACACATCCAGCAATGTCAGATATCCACCCCATTTCTCCACAAACAAGAACATTTCCCCAGTCTTCTAAATGACCCTTCTTCAAAGGCCTCCACCCTCCCCATCACCGAGCACCACTCCTGAAATGAGGGCACGCCAGCCGAACTCCATCCCCTTAAAAGTATCTGTCTGGCAATCATGACACTGGTTAGGACCCAACTCTTTATGTGTCTATTCTCAATATCGATGACCCCCCCATCGCCCAATATACAAGTCTGGAGCTAAATGAAACCCGAGTGCCCAATACATCACACACAAAACTCTGAACCTTCAACCAAAAGTCCTGGATCTTAACACACCCCCAAAAGACATGGGTTATGTCTCCGTTTCGTGTAGTTCTTGAGCAGTGTTGTCTGTGGGAGAGAATAACTCCCTTTTTGCGTGGACTTTGTGCTTTGTAACTTTGCAGGCCTTTTACATGCACAAAGAGCTATCTTACACACTAAAGGAAAGGTAAAATCCGAAAAAGCATAATAGGGCCTTTTTAAACTACTTATATATTTGTACACATCGGGATATTTTGCAATAAACGTAAAATATATTGATTCTATATTTACAATCAACAACCTAAAATCAATAGTTTTATATATTCCCATCATTTTTTATTCAAAGACATAATTCGCAATGCTTCATGGGATTGTAGTCTGCGCCCCCTTATGAAACACGATAAGTACACATCCTTGAACCTTTATGTCCTATTTTCAAATATTTTTTTTTGCTTCAAAACAAAGTTTGTGATGTTGTGATTCACCTCAGAGCTGGTTGGTTTGGTTCATGGCTCACAACTCTTTTATGAAGGATTTTATTAAAAGTCTATGGAAGAAATGAATGGGGAAAATACTTCCGGAACCCAGATGGCTGAAATAGTGGCCATTCACTGTTGCATTCTGTTGAATAAACAGTGAATGAAGGAATGTCTGTTTCTGTTTTCTGAATGTTGGTTGGAACCTCAGGAATACGATGTCATGACAACGCAAATAGATCTTTTTCTCACTCAGGGTTTTGGAACATGTGAGTAAACGTTTGCAGGGTAAACTTCGACAGCGGTGAATGGGAGATCACAGCAAATATAATTTTCACTTACCCATTTGCTCCAAGACCAAAAGAAAAATCCACTATTACGTTTGAATGACTTTCCATTAGAGGAAAAAACAGAGAGCGGTGGATTAATCAAGTCAAATGGGAGAAGATGCCAAATTTACTGTCACTCTCTCAGCAGCTGTAATCAAAACCCCTCGCAGCTGTGGTAATTCGTTTTTTTAAACTAATTCCAGGGTAATATAACAATAAGAATAATGTTATAAATATACACATAATATTTTAAAAATGTATAATATAAATACATTTGTGAGATTTATGCTGCTAAATAAGGTGGAAATGCGTCATCACAGTCTGTGAACAAGGTAAAAGTATTGTTGGCAACAATAGAAAATGCCCGTCCAAGTCCGTCACTAATGAGTATCCTGACCTGTGAAGTTAAACAGCACTGTGGCAGCAGTGGAGTCATTCAGGTTCCAGGGCACTACCATCTCACAGGACCTGAACTGGGAGACCCACATTGACTCCATTGTGAAAAAGGCCCAGGAGAGGTTGTACTTCCTTTGCCAGCTGAGGAAATTCAACCTGCCACAGGTGCTGCTGATACAGTTCTACTCAGCAGTCAATGAGTCTGTCCTCTGCACTTCAGTAACTGTCTAGTTTGGTTCAGCTACGAAATCAGACATCAGAAGACTACAAAGGACAGTTCGGACTGCTGAGAGGATTATTGGTTGCCCCCTGCCCCCCTTCAAGAACTATACACTTCCAGAGTGAGGAAAAAAGCTGTAAAATTCACTCTGGACCTCACTCACCTGCACTATCTTTTTGAACTGTTGCCTTCTGGCCGATGCTCCAGAGCTCTGAGCACCAGAACCGTCAGGCACAGGAACAGTTTTTTCCCTCAGGCTATCCATCTCATGAACAGTTAAATTGCCCCATTGAGCAATAACTAGGTGCAATACACAGTTAAGTCTTTCTTATATTTATAACACATCCAACCTCTTCTGCCATTTCATTCCTCTGAAAAAAAAAACAAAAAAAACATTTACACTGTACATAACAGATTGTATTAGATTTGCACTACCCATTTGTATGTGTGTATGTATGTATGTGTGTGTCTGTACGTATGCGTATAATTATTTTGTTTTAATTTTTTTATTTTTTATTATTATTATCTATGTCTTGCTGCTGTTTTTGTATTGTTGTACACTGGAAGCTCCAGTCACCAAGACAAATTCCTTGTATGTGTAAGCATACTTGGCAATAAAGCTCATTCTGATTCTGATTCTGATTCTTCTAAAGACAGCAGATAGGTAAAATATAAGTAAAAAATCAAGTCACTGGTTTTCCAATCAAACCTTTATCTGTTGTTAGATGGCATCACAAGAACACAAAGCTTGCCAAGCCCATTATTAGAAATTATCCTGCTGGCTCCAGACAAGTGCAGGAGCTGTGACATCAAAAGCAGCAGACAGGAAAATATACAGTATATATATAACATACATCTATTTCAAGCTGTTAAGAGCCCTCCCAAAAGTGTATACACTACCATAATTTAATTACATTTTTGCAATGTATATGCTGCTTGCAAAAAATGCTATTTCATTAAAATACTATTTTGAATAATATATGTGCATATATAATAAATGTACTTAAATATAAAGAGAACAGACAGAGGTGTATTCCTGCATATCAGGAAATCTGCACTTCATCTGAATATATATCTGGAGTTATAGTTTTCATTTATTTATTTATTTACTTTGTACAAGTATGTAGCTCAGACTTGTTAATTTGTCTGCTGGTTGTCATTAAAAAACACTTTTAATCAGTAATACAACTTCAGAAAGCATTTTTACTTGGCTTTTACTCCACCACAATTAAATAAAAAACGTGATTCTTTAAGTCATAATAATGAGATATTAAGTTATTATTATGAGATGCTTTTTTATAATATTGAAAACATTTTTCATAATAATGACTTGGTATCTCATAATTATGACTTAGTATCTCATAATGACTTAGTATCTCATAATAATGACTTAGTTTCTCATAATTATGACTTAATATCTCATAATAATGACTTTGTATCTCATAATAATGAGTAACTGTCTCATAATTATGACTTAGTATCGCATAATAATAAGAACATTTCTCATATTTCTCATAATAATGAATTAAGTTCTAAGCATAGTCCAAGTCTTGAAAGAACCACTCTCATTAACCGGACCCATGAAGTTGTGTTTTAGAGCTGTCAGTTATTATGGTTGGTAACTCGATCTGAGATTAACAAAATTATGGAATCCATCACGTGGGTGATCTAAATAGAGATCTGTATACAAAGCCATGTCATTTTCATTCTGTGAGCAAATTAAATGTAGATTGTTCCAGAAAACTATAGAAAAAGTGTTGAAAAACAGATTCTCTTTTCTGATCTTACCTGTGGAGGCGGGGGTGTGATCGAGCACCAATCTGTGGAGAGTGAGGTCGGGGAAAGCTGAGTGGTTAAGGATTTACACTTTGTGCTAACACCTGTTTGTATTTCCAGTGAGCTGTGACACAGAGATAAAAGGGGAGGAGACGGCAGCAGAAGGGAGAGAGTTCCTCTGAAAAGTGAGGATTTTTGTTAAATAAAGACTTATTGTCTTTATTATATAAAGACTATAAAGACTATATAAAGTCTTATTGGAACTAAGTACGCTGTCTCCCGCTTCCTCATTCCCTGGAACTGAAGGATTTGTTACAGTGGTGCCGAAAACCCGGGAACGAGGAAGATCGCCTTCATGGAGTCCTCGCCATTGGCCGAGATCGTCAAAATCCTCACTGGAATCCACCAGATGCAACATCAGGCCCTTCTGGAGCTGCTGTCAGAACAGGAACAACAGTTCCAGGCCCTGATGCAAGCCCAGGCGGAGGACCGATAGGTGAGCTTGCTGCCACAGGGGGGTACTCCAGCATCGACCCCGACCATGCCTGGTGTGCCTCAGATCACGCTAGCGAAAATGGAACCACAGGGCAACGCCGAAGCCTTCATAGAACTTTTCGAGCATGCCACGGAGGGGTCGGGGTGGTCCTGGGTGCAGTGGGAGGTCCGTCTTTTGCCGCAGGTGTCGGGGGAGGCTCAGCTTGCGGGACAACAGCTTCCTATCATGAGTCTGCTGGAGTACTCGGACCTGAAATGAGCCATCCTGCAACAGGTTGGCCATAACCCCGAACAGCACCGTCAGCGCTTCCGGACACTGACATTTGGTGAGTTCGGCCGCGCTTTTGCCTTTGCCCAACAGCTCCGTGATGCCTGTCGGAGGTGGTTGCTGGCTGAGGACTGCGGCACAAATGGAATCGTCAACCTGGTGGTGCTGGAGCAGTTCGACGACCATCTGCCAAAGGGAATGGCGGAGTGGGTCCAGTGTCAACGTCACTGGAAGAGGCCATCTAGCTGGCAGAGACCACTTGGCAGCGTATTTGGGAGATGGTGAATCCCTTTCTCTCTCTCCAACTCTCTCTCCCTCTCTCTTCCCCTTCCCCATCCCATACTGTTCCTGTCCCTAACTCATGGGTGATGGGGGTAATTTTCCCGAAACCGGCTCTCCATACCCGGGGGGTTTCTATTGCTCTGAACCCTTTTGTTTATGTTCCCTCTCCCCGCCAGGTTGGTGTGGAGACCTGCCACAGTGCGCATGCACAAAATAAGTCATAATTACAAGAAAGTTTCTCATTATTATGAGATACTAAGCCATAATTATGAGATACTAAGTCATTATTATGAGACACTAAGTCATCATTATGAGAAAGTTTCTCATTATTACGAGATAATAATTAATTATCATGAGTTACTAAGTCATTATTCTGAGGTTTCTCATTATTCTGTGAAAGTTTCTCATTATTATGAGATACTAAGTCATTATAATGAGAAATTTTCTCATTCTTATGAGATACTGAGCCATTATTATTAGAAAGTTTCTCATTATTACGAGATAAGTCATTATCATGAGTTACTGTCATTATTATGAGATACTAAGTCATAATTATGAGATAATAATTCATAATTATGATAAAGTTTCAAAAACATTATGACTAACACATAATTATGAGAAAGTTTCTCATTATTATGAGAGAGTTTTTCATTGTGAGATACTAAGTCATTATTATGAGATACTAATTCATAATTATGAGATACTTAGTCATTAATATGAGACATTTTCACAATATTATGAGATAGCATCTAATCATAATGACTTAGCATCTCATTGTTATGACTTACAGAATCACATTTTTTATTTAACTGCGGCAGAATCCGGCTTCCATATATTTCAACCACTGACATTAATTTAATTAAACTCTATGGACTCGCCAGTGGGTCCATTGGGGGTGCTATATCGCAGAATAAGTTAACGCTTAAAACGTTTATGTCCCCAGATACAAAAGTCAGACATATGGGGTCCATTTGAAAGCATAGAATCTGAACTTTTCACAGAACAATGACACTTTTGCATTTATGTTACATAAAATAAAAAAATAAGGCCTGAAACATCAATGTCACAAAGAAGCACCACCTAGAGGTAATGTGGTAGAAACATTAATGAGACTTTCAGTAATTAAACTTTTTACTTGGCAGCTAAATGAAACAATGAAGTAATACACACTTGGGATATCATGAGGGTGAGTAAATAATGAGAGAATTTTCATTTTTGGGTGAACTACACTCTTAAAGATTTTCCCGTCAAAAAAGAATAAAGAACTGGCAGCAGAGTTGCCAGCATGTTACTGTAAAATGAACGGTGTCTTGCTATTGCTGAAATTAACAGCTAGATACTGTTTTTACAGCTACAGTATACAACCGTAATTTAGCAGCATATAGCTGTCAAATTACATACTATCTACTGTTGTTGAAATTAACAGATATGTTCCCAGCATGCACTGTAGCATGAAGAAATTACTTCGATTTTTTACTATTTACTGGTTTATTTTGATGTTGTTTTTGTTGTAGTCTAAGTTACTTGGATTTTAATGTTCAGCTCTTACTTATTTACGTAAAAGTATGTTTGTTAATTGTCACCACTGTTGCGTTTTGTATGCCGAGAGGTGATATCTGTGTGTCTTGATAACAACTTGAGTTATGCTGTAACTTTATCAAACTTGAGTTAAGCTGTAAGTTAATCAAAAACATCAAACACTCAATTTGCTGATATAATTTTGCTGAAATATCCTTTATTGTTTTTGCTTTTA
>NW_026249728.1:0-6732 GCF_019703515.2 Myxocyprinus asiaticus
CCGCTCCGTGGGCCCGGGGGGTTCTGGGCATCTCTATCCCACCTTCTGAGTCTCCTTCCCTTTCCTGCCAGGTTGGAGAATCTGTGACCGCAGGTGCGGTGTGCTGGCGCTAAGGGGAGCCCGCCACTTCCAGGACCAGTGTTCTGCGATGGATGTGGGGGTTTCGGTCCGGGTCCCCGACATGCTGCATACAGCTCCCGACCAAGCAGGGATGTACCAGATACCTGTGAGTATTCTAGGGGGTACATAACGAGTCTTGGTGGATTTGGGTTGTAATCAGACCTCAATTAACCAATGCTTGGTTCAACAGGAGGCTATGGGTACAGCACATAGGGTGAAGGTAAGGTGTGTGCATGGGGACATTCACGAATATTCATGGCTGTTCAATTTCAGGGGCAAAAATATAGAGCAGAGATGGCGGTTAGTCCTCGTCTCACCCATTCGCTGATTGTGGGTACGAATTGGCCGGCATTTCAGTCATTATTGGGGAGATTATGTGCAGATGGGTCCTGCACCAAAGTGTCTCAATGTGTGGTTTGCAGTTTGCTGGCTGGGGAGGTGGAGCTGGGGCTGTCTGCATCAGCTCTGCATCAGGATGACGCAAGGGAGGGGGAAGTCCCTGCTTCCTCAGCCCTTAGAGGGTTCCCTGCTGGGGATTTCCCTCTGGAGCAGATGTGAGACAAGACCCTTAGGCATGCCTTTGATAAAGTGAAAATGATTGATGGTCAACGCCTCCTGCCATACATTGCACTCGCATATCCTTATTCTAATATAAATGATCGTTTATATTGAGTGACGCAGGGCATTCAGACAATAAAAGATGCAACCCAGTTGTTGATACTGAAATGTTATTCCAGACGGCTCATCATAATCCGATGGTGGGTCACTTAGGGCGAGAAAAAACACCAAACCGTCTAATGACCCATTTCTATTGGCTGGGCATTCACGGAGATGTTCGCAGGTGGTGTGCGGTATGCCCTGAATGTCAGCTGGTGAATCTACCGGCCACACCAAGAGCACCTTTGCGCCCACTTCCTTTGATTGAGGTCCCCTTCGAAAGAATTGGTATGGACCTCATCAGGCCATTAGAGTGGACATCATGCGGACAATGCTTTGTGTTGGTTCTGGTGGACTACGCAATGTGATATCCAGAAGCAGTGCCTCTATGCAACATTTCAGCAAGTACTGTTCTGGAGGCACTCTTCAGAATCATCTCCCGAGTGGGGATTCTGTAAGTAAGATAGTCTTCCATTCATCTCTATCTTGGATGCAAACAAGGTGGTAGGCATTACAGAGATCCAGCTTGGTAAAAAATTTTAGCTTCCTGAAGAAGATCAAAAGCAGTGAATATCAGGGGGAGAGTATAATGGTTCTTATTAGTTATTTGTTAACACCCCTTCTGACCAATATGAGTATCTGGTAATGCCCTTCAAATTGACCAATGGCCCTGCTGTTTTCCATGCCCTTATCATTGATGTCTTTCCTGATGTTAAACCAATAAATCTTTGTTTACCTCAATGACATCTTGGTGTTCTCAAAGAACCATCATGAGAATGTTCATCATGTCCAGCAGGTCATCAAATGTCTTTTAAAGAACCATCTATATGTAAAACCAGAGAAATGTGAGTTCCATTCATCTAAGGTGTCATTCCTAGGCTTTATTATTTCCCAGGGCAATTTCCAAATGGACCCAAAAAAGACCAAGGAAGTAGGAAAGTATGTCCCCTTTTGAGTGCCAGTTGGGGTACAAGCCCCTGCTATTCCAGGACCAGGAGCTTGAAGTTGGGATTCCTTCAACACAAAGGTTTGTCTAACACTGCAGACATACCTGGATGAAGGTTTGGATGGCTCTTCAACAAGATTCCCAGCACCAGAAATGTCAGGCCAACCATCAACACAGATTTGCCCCACTTCTATGTCTGTGAACCACAAATCTGATTTTTTTTTGTAAGGTTGTTCACGTGACATTTTAAATGTAGACAATATCAGATACTGGTCTGTACAGTCAATGATCCTTAACTGTCCTATATGCGTACAACAATCCCTGAGCATGCGTACAAAAAACTTATGCATCACTTTATCATTAAATCAATAATAACAAGCAGTTTTTTTTTAAGCAGTTAGGACACTTTGGCTTTGTTCACACTGCAGGAAAAACCAGATTTTTTTTCTCAAATCTTTTAGATTGACTGTTCAAACTAGAGGTTATATGTGGCCAGATCATATTTTTTTCTGATCAGACTTCATTCGCTTTTGTTAACATGCCCACACTAGTTGTCATTGTAAAGATGCAAACTTGTTTATGATCTCCATGTGTGAGTGTTTAGCGATGGATGTTTTTCATGAGGGCAGTATCCAAATACATTCTTCACAGACAATAGCTTAAAAAGGAGAGGGTGGCATATGCAATGTTTGTTGCAGCTAGGGTTTACAACTGTCCCGTTTTAGCCGGGATGCCCCGTATTTTGGCCAAAATTACGATGTCCCATACGGCTGTCCTGTAATTTAACGGGCAGCGAAACGTCCTGTATTGAACGCTTTGTATCACGTATTGAAGCATAAAAGGGTCAGACAGTGAGACTCATAAGGAGGACCCCTGTCCTGTACTGAAGTGCTCGAAATGCTCTAGCGTCTCGCATTCGTGGAGACATTATTGCGTTGTGGTGGCCTGCAGCCAGTGTGTGTTACTGCACCTTAGCACATCTCTTTGGGAGAGTAAAATTAATGTCTGTATTATTATAAAAGAGGTTTGCACTGCTTTGGCTGCCCAATAACATATACACCACAAATGTGTGTTCCATTCAGAAGTGATCATCCCTATGCCCTATTCCCTTCATAGACTTAACCTTCCACTGTTTGAGTGCTGAAAGGTGTAATAAAATGGTCATTCTGAACTCACTTTTTAAGTTATATTCACTGAAAATTCAGTAGCACTTTATTTTACAGTATGTGTCCTTTCCTGGTACATATATGGTAAATATGTTGTAAGTAAGAACAGAAAGCTGAGGCTGCAGTGGGCCTACCATCTGTGTACCTCAGCAGAAATCAAGATTCTTCAGACCAGGCTATGATTTTCTAGTCTTTAACTGTCCAGTTTTGGTTAGCCTGAGCTTCAGCTTTCTGTTCTTGGCTGGCAGAAGTGGAACCCGACTTGGTCTTTTGCTGTTGTAGCTCATCTGCCTCAAAATTCAACGTGTAGTGCATTCTGAGATGCTATTCTGCTCACTACAATTGTACAGAGGGGTTATCTGAGTTATCATATCTTTTCTGTCACCTCGAACCAGTCTGGCCATTCTCTGTTAACCTCTCTCATCAACAAGGTGTTTCCATCCGCAGAACTACCACTCACTGGATGTTCTGTTTTTTGGCACCATTCTGATTTAACTTCAGAGACTGTTGTGCGTGAAAATCCGAGGAGATCAGCAGTTACAGAAATACTAACTAAAAACCAGCCTGTCTTGCACCAAAAATCATGCCACGGTCGAAATCATATTTTTCCCCCATTCTGATGGTTGATGTGAACATTAAATAAAGCTCTTGGCCCGAGAGATTCATATTATGATAGATTATGATCAGAGTAAAATGTAGAAAAGTTTGTCAAACCTTGTGCCAAACCTTCAAGTTTGCTGAACTCTGACATGTGAATTCATATAGCAAAAAGACATATGATCAATAGAGAATCTAAATGTCACTTGACATCTTGGTTAAATACAATAAATACTAACTTTAAAGCTGCGTGGTTTGTATTGTTCCAGTATCCAGAGTAAAGGCTGGTTTATACATCTGGGTTGAACGCTGTGCATATTTGCACTGATAGTTCTGTGGTGGTTTGTCTGTGTCGTTCTGTGAGTACAGAGCAAAAATGCTACTGTATTAATAGAAAATGCCTTCATTTCTGAAATAATTATACATTTCATAAATAAACAAAAGCAATGTATTTCATGGATTCAAAAGGATTAAAAACATTATTGTAGCATAAAAATGTGTTCATCAAAATATGTGAACATGTAAATATATAGGTACATATGATTTATTATACAGTACATGTTGTCTACCATGCAGAGAGAAAATAAATCAGGCATTTACTCTATGCTTGCTCTTGAATCACTTAAATAATAATACATATTTTGGCACAATTTTGATGCTCCCTGCTGCAAGAAAATACCATTAAATTAATAAATGAAATGAATAACTTCTAATTTGATCAAACAGCTGGGGACTCATTTATAAAGATGTTCGTAAAATAATCTTAAATGTAAATGTAGGACAGTTTCCTAAATGTTCCTACGAAAGATTTATAAAACATCCATACGCACGAATTTTTTTTCTAAATGCATCCCAATTTATAAATCGCAATTCATCTTAAAAACTTGGACTACAGAATGGCCACAATTATCCTAATATGGTGAGACGGAATGCAAAAAAACAACAACGGATAAGCACACTTATTCTTTTGTTAATTCATTATTGAATATGAAATGTTCTTGTGCGGTTGGCCGATTACGCTGCATTTTAGTATTTAAGTAACAGCAGACAAGAGGCTAAAGGATGAATTGATGAAAAAATGTTGGGCAGTTTTAAATATGAGAATGTTGTGGAGATTTCAACAATCTGTATATTGATTTAGCAATGTTTTAAGGGCTGTAACCTAATCTCTACACAATCCAAAAATGTGCTTGACATATTGCATACCATTTATTTCACCTACTGATTATCTCATAGGTCTCAAAATCAATGTATTATGGAACCTTGCAGATAGCTCTTTAAAGAAAAAAATATGTTACAACAGATGTCTAAAATAAAGCAATTACATCACACATACACAATCTAAATATGATCACATTCTGACTCATATCAGAATATTTTTCTTCAATACAACGTGCTCACTCATTTATTAATTAGTTAGTGTCTAACTTTTTGTATTTGCATCACTAAAAAAGTCAAGTCAGTGCACACTGATTAACCAGATCATAAGCACAAAAAATCATTTGTATGCATCCTTGTCAGATGACGTAAGCATAAGAACATTTTCACATCAATTTCTGCCTGTATAAATCCTGATTTGTTCCTCACTTTTGATTTAGGATCAAATCTGATTTTACGGATATTTTATAAATGAGGCCCCTGGACTTTACAAGGAATCAAGGCAATATTATACAGGTGCATCTCAATAAATTAGAATGTTGTGGAAAAGTTCATTTATTTCAGTAATTCAACTCAAATTGTGAAACTCGTGTATTAAATAAATTCAATGCACACAGACTGAAGTAGTTTAAGTCTTTGGTTCTTTTAATTATGATGATTTTGGCTCACATTTAACAAAAACCCACCAATTCACTATCTCAAAAAATTAGAATATGGTGACATGCCAATCAGCTAATCAACTCAAAACACTTGCAAAGGTTTCCTGAGCCTTCAAAATGGTCTCTCAGTTTGGTTCACTAGGCTACACAATCATGGGGAAGACTGCTGATCTGACAGTTGTCCAGAAGACAATCATTGACACCCTTCACAAGGAGGGTAAGCCACAAACTTTCATCGCCAAAGAAGCTGGCTGTTCACAGAGTGCTGTTAACAGAAAGTTGAGTGGAAGGAAAAAGTGTGGAAGAAAAAGATGCACAACCAACCGAGAGAACCGCAGCCTTATGAGAACTGTCAAGAAAAATCGATTCAAGAATTTGGGTGAACTTCACAAGGAATGGACTGAGGCTGGGGTCAAGGCATCAAGAGCCACCACACACAGACGTGTCAATGAATTTGGCTACAGTTGTCGTATTCCTCTTGTTAAGCCACTCCTGAACCACAGACAACGTCAGAGGCGTCTTACCTGGGCTAAGGAGAAGAAGAACTGGACTGTTGCCCAGTGGTCCTAAGTCCTCTTTTCAGATGAGAGCAAGTTTTGTATTTCATTTGGAAACCAAGGTCCTAGAGTCTGGAGGAAGGGTGGAGAAGCTCATAGCCCAAGTTGCTTGAAGTCCAGTGTTAAGTTTCCACAGTCTGTGATGATTTGGGGTGCAATGTCATCTGCTGGTGTTGGTCCATTGTGTTTTTTGAAAACCAAAGTCACTGCACCCGTTTACCAAGAAATTTTGGTGCACTTCATGCTTCCTTCTGCTGACCAGCTTTTTAAAGATGCTGATTTCATTTTCCAGCAGGATTTGGCACCTGCCCACACTGCCAAAAGCACCAAAAGTTGGTTAAATGACACCAATGGTGTTGGTGTGCTTGACTGGCCAGCAAACTCACCAGACCTGAACCCCATAGAGAATCTATGGGGTATTGTCAAGAGGAAAATGAGAAACAAGAGACCAAAAAATGCAGATGAGCTGAAGGCCACTGTCAAAGAAACCTGGGCTTCCATACCACCTCAGCAGTGCCACAAACTGATCACCTCCATGCCACGCCGAATTGAGGCAGTAATTAAAGCAAAAGGAGCCCCTACCAAGTATTGAGTACATATACAGTAAATGAACATACTTTCCAGAAGGCCAACAATTCACTAAAAATGTTTTTTTTATTGGTCTTGTGATGTATTCTAATTTTTTGAGATAGTGAATTGGTGGGTTTTTGTTAAATGTGAGCCAAAATCATCACAATTAAAAGTACCAAAGACTTAAACTACTTCTGTCTGTGTGCATTGAATTTATTTAATACACGAGTTTCACAATTTGAGTTGAATTACTGAAATAAATGAACTTTTCCACAACATTCTAATTTATTGAGATGCACCTG
>NW_026249729.1:0-6728 GCF_019703515.2 Myxocyprinus asiaticus
ACAGTGCATCCAGAAAGTATTCACAGCGCTTCACTTTTTCCACATTTTGTGTTACAGCCTTATTCCAAAATGGATTACATTCATTATTTTCCTCAAAATTCTACAAACAATACCCCATAATAACAACGTGAAAGAAGTTTGTTTGAAATCTTTGCAAATTTATTAAAAATAAAAAACGAAACAAATCACATGCACATTAGTATTCACAGCCTTTGCCAAGACACTCAAAATTGAGCTCAGGTGCATCCTGTTTCCACTGATCATCCTTGAGATGTTTCTACAACTTGATTAGAGTCCACCTGTGGTAAATTCAGTTGATTGTACATGATTTGGAAAGGCACACACCTGTCTATATAAGTTCCCACAGTTAACAGTGCATGTCAGAGCACAAGTCAAGCCATGAAGTCCAAGGAATTGTCTGTAGACCTCCGAGACAGGATTGTATCGAGGCACAGATCTGGGGAAGGGTACAGAAAAATTTCTGCAGCATTGAAGGTCCCAATGAGCTCAGTGGCCTCCATCATCCGTAAATGGAAGAAGTTTGGAACCACCAGGACTCTTCCTAGAGCTGGCCGCTTGGCCAAACTGAGCGACCGGGGGAGAAGGGCTTTAGTCAGGCAGGTGACCAAGAACCCGATGGTCACTCTGACAGAGCCCCAGCATTTCTCTATGGAGAGAGGAGAACCTTCCAGAAGAACAACCATCTCTGCAGCACTCCACCAATCAGGCCTGTATGGTAGAGTGGCCAGACGGAAGCCACTCCTCAATAAAAGGCACATGACAGCCCGCCTGGAGTTTGCCAAAAGGCACCTGAAGGACTCTCAGACCATGAGAAACAAAGATTGAACTCTTTGGCCTGAATGGCAAGCGTCATGTCTGGAGGAAACCAGGCACTGCTCATCACCTGGCCAATACCATCCCTACAGTGAAGCATGGTGGTGGCAGCATCATGCTGTGGGGATGTTTTTCAGCGGCAGGAACTGGGAGACTAGTCAGGATCGAGGGAAAGATGAATGCAGCAATGTACAGAGACATCCTTGATGAAAACCTGCTCCAGAGCGCTCTGGACCTCAGACTGGGGCGAAGGTTCATCTTCCAACAAGACAACGACCCTAAGCACACAGCCAAGATAACAAAGGAGTGGCTCCAGGACAACTCTGTGAATGTCCTTGAGTGGCCCAGCCAGAGCCCAGACTTGAACCCGATTGAACATCTCTGGAGAGATCTGAAAATGGCTGTGCACCGATGCTCCCCATCCAACCTGA
Source organism: Myxocyprinus asiaticus (assembly GCF_019703515.2). Classification (NCBI taxonomy): domain Eukaryota; kingdom Metazoa; phylum Chordata; class Actinopteri; order Cypriniformes; family Catostomidae; genus Myxocyprinus; species Myxocyprinus asiaticus. The sequence continues at coordinate 1,266 of NW_026249729.1, forward strand.
TGGAGCTTGAGAGGTCCTGCAAAGAAGAATGGGAGAAACTGCCCAAAAATAGATGTGCCAAGCTTGTAGCATCATACTCAAAAAGACTTGAGGCTGTAATTGGTGCCAAAGGTGCTTCAAGAAAGTATTGAGCAAAGGCTGTGAATACATATGTACATGTGATTTTTTTCATTTTTTTCTTTTTAATAAATTTGCAAAGATTTCAAACAAACTTCTTTCACGTTGTCATTATGGGGTATTGTTTGTAGAATTTTGAGGAAAATAACGAATTTAATCCATTTTGGAATAAGGCTGTAACATAACAAAATGTGGAAAAAGTGAAGCGCTGTGAATATTTTCCGGATGCACTGTAGATTATTGTTTTTCTTCTCTGTGTTTTCTCTCCCTCTCTCTCTCTCTCTATCTATCTGTGTGAGTTCCTCCCCCAAATAATTACCTGCCCCCTGTTACTTATAACTTCTCTAAAATTGCAATCAGATTACTTTACTGCGAGGATGCATGCGAGTCATGGCTCGCCGTACAAATCGGAAGCACATATAGCGCTTAAAAAGCACTTTGGGTCAACAACTCAATGCCTTAAGGGGGATTCCACACACTAGATCATATTTTATTATGAAGCAAGACTTAAAGCAGTCTTATTTTTTTTTATTTTTTTTTTCCAATTTGGAATGCCCAATTCCCAATGCACTCTAAGTCCTCATGGTGGCATAGTGACTCACCTCAATCCGGGTGGCTGAGGACGAATCTCAGTTGCATCCGCATCTGAGACTGTCAACCTGCACATCTTATCACGTGGCTTATTGAGCACATTACCATGGAGACATAGTGCATGTGGAGGCTTCACGCCATCCACCGCGGCATCCACGCACAACTCACCACGCGCCCCACCGAGAGCGAACCACATTATAGCGACCACGAGGAGGTTGCCCCATGTGACTCTACCCTCCCTAGCAACCGGGCCAATTTGGTTGCTTAGGAGACCTGGCTGGAGTCACTCAGCATGCCCTGGGATTCGAACTCACGAACTCCAGGGGTGGTAGTCAGCATCTTTACTCACTGAGCTACCCAGGCCCCTAAACTATGAGCAGTCTTAATTTTAGCTAACCAGTGCAAAGTGGCCATTTATAACAAAATCACGTAGGAAAAGTCTTGGGCTTCTGCTAGGCCCCCTATCTGTCCAGGGCCCTCAGAATCATCCTAACCCCAGGCTATGGTAACTTTTTCACAGCAAAAAAAAAAGTGCAGGGTTAATCCAATGGGCTGTCATCCCAAGGAGACTAGCCCAAATGTCTGCGGTTGTGGACATACTGTATACTCTAAACACTCAAATATCTTTTTAAGTCCAGACTCCATGTCAGCATAACATTTATCCAAATACCTTGCAAATGTCTTTTGTTCTGGCATAGGCACGCATCTGCCTGTCACGGGTATCTTTATAACTATGTCTCAAAATGACTGTGACTCAAAAGTCGACAGGGATCGCATTTTCTCCACCACATACAGTATGCTGCTACAACTCTCGTCATCTGCACTGGAGTACCTCTTCTCCCGATCCTGAACAAAGATCCAGTCTGGCTTGTCTAGGTGAGGTTGGACCGCTCTCTTTTTGGCGCAGGAAATAGACAAATGATACTGAACTGTGAAATCCCTCACAACATTATAACTTTTCCTCTGTCTTGCACACACTCATCCAGTTTTCTGTAAAATGTCTTTTGGCAGTCTGATTAATTTGCAAGTAGTTAAAGTTTTCTCAACTTTGTCATGTTGCACGCCATGCCCACATATTGTTGCTAACGGTCACTGTTGCTCATGTCGCTGGAAGTCGCTTTGCTCTCATTGACCCTTCTCAATCATGGTCTCCTAATAATCCCCATCCATTAATTGGCTGTATAACTCTACTCTCTCCTCTCCACCAATAGCTGGTGTGTGTGGTGAGCATACTGGCACACTATGGCTGCCGTCACATTATCCAGGTGGATGCGGCAAACTGGAGGTGGTTGAGGAGAGTCCCCTGTTCACTGTGTAAAGTGCTTTGAGTGTTGTGTCAGAAAAGCACTATATAAATGTAACGTTCATTCATTCATTGACAATGTATGAGATTGGGTCACTGTGTCGCTGGCAGTGTGAATGTGGCTTCAGTCACCATTTCCTTTCATTTTATGGGAAAAAGGTGCAATGAAACTGAATGGAGACCAAGGCTGTCAGCGTGCTGTGTTAAACATCGAATATTTTTGTTATTACCTAAGTTTGCTTTTTAATACCTAATGATTCTATTTAATTAGAAGAAGTAAAGTTTGGAAAATGATTTATATTAACTCTATAATATATAGAATTATATTGGTGTAACTGTTGATGTAGAAAGGAGTACACATGCTCTGGCCTTGAACGTCTCCTCTTCTGGCAGGATAAATTGGGTTATGTGCGGCCTATTTAAACTCTGCAGACTGACCACACACAGTGTCCAGAAATATCCTGGACCACACACAGTGTCCTCAACAAGCCACTCCATGGAGTGGTGTGGTGTAGTGGACTAAACCACTGAACGGGTAAGTAGAAGGTTGTTGGTTCAATCCCCACAGCCACCACCATTGTGTCTTTGAGCAAGGCACTTAACTCCAGGTTGTTCCAGGGGGACTATCCCTGTAATCAGGGCACTGTAAGTCACTTTGGATAAAAGCATCTGCCAAATGCATAAAGGTAAATATGAAGAACCTTTCAGTGACACAAATTTCCCACTTCTGAAAGATTTCAGAACTTTTAGGATTTTGCACAAAACAGACTTTCCTGGCATGCATTGTTAATAGGATGTTAAAAAGGATGCTTTTGTGTGTGTGTGTGTTTTTTATTCTATAACTGCTCTTGAAACTTTTTTGAATATTCTGTGCGTGATTTTAAATGTGCTTGTCTGTTTCTATCTTGTCTTTCTCTAGAGAGATGTGAAGAGGTGTTGGCTTCTCCCCTTCCCTACAGCGCCTTCACCAGTTCCTCTGTGCTGGCGGCGGAATTTGGGGCTGGCTATGCAAAACTCAACAGGAGAGTAGGTGAGCATAGACTTTTAGGATATGTTCGAAATGGAATACTAGTGCTTGTCTGCTTAGTACACACTACGTAGTATACACCGTATACTGCACTTTAAAAATAGTATGTGAAAGAGTATGTAGACGACATGCAATGATAAACATTTCAAACAGTAATATGCTATATTCTTGTCACATGACCTTTATATTCTGAATGGAACACTAATTAACTTAGTAGATACTGTGCAGTATACACTGTGTACTGCCTGCTATTTTAAAAAGTATGTGAAACATTATGCAGAATGTTACGATAAACATTCACAACAGTAGTATGGTATATTGTTGTCACATGACCTATATATTCAGAATGGAACACTAGTTTACTTCTTAGTATATACTGTGCAGCATACACTATATACTGCCTACTTTTTTTTTTAAGTGTGTAAAACTGTATGAAGTATGTAACGAAAACTTGTAGTATGCTACAGTATATTGTTGTCACATGGCCTATATATTCATAATGGAATAATAGTTTACTTAGTGCATACTGAGCAGTATGCACTGTATACTCCCTCCTATTTAAAAAGAAGTATGTGAAGTGGTGTGCAGTATGTATCGCTAAACATTTCAAACAGTAGAATGCTAAGTTCTTGTTGTTCTTGGACCTAGCTACATTACATGTTTAATTCAATGAGTGGAATCCAGATATTATCACAGAAAAATTACAGTTATTTTGCATTTTTCATCCAGTTTTCTGTAAAATGTCTTTTGGCAGTCTGATTAAATAAATAGTCAAGAGGGATTTGTTAAAAATTGTAGTTATTATTACTTCTGGTTCATTCATGACACTAAAAATGGTGGGTCTAGTCCCATGCATACTGCACACAGTAAACATACTGCAGGATATACAGGTGCATCTCAATAAATTAGAATGTCGTGGAAAAGTTCATTTATTTCAGTAATTCAACTCAAATTGTGAAACTTGTGTATTAAATAAATTCAGTGCACACAGACTGAAGTAGTTTAAGTCTTTGGTTCTTTTAATTGTGATGATTTTGGCTCACATTTAACAAAAACCCACCAATTCACTATCTCAACAAATTAGAATACATCACAAGACCAATAAAAAAAAACATTTTTAGTGAATTGTTGCCTTCTGGAAAGTATGTCCATTTACTGTATATGTACTCAATACTTTGTTTGGGCTCCTTTTGCTTTAATTACTGCCTCAATTCGGCGTGGCATGGAGGTGATCAGTTTGTGGCACTGCTGAGGTGGTATGGAAGCCCAGGTTTCTTTGACAGTGGCCTTCAGCTCATCTGCATTTTTTGGTCTCTTGTTTCTCATTTTCCTCTTGACAATACCCCATAGATTCTCTATGGGGTTCAGGTCTGGTGAGTTTGCTGGCCAGTCAAGCACACCAACACCATGGTCATTTAACCAACTTTTGGTGCTTTTGGCAGTGTGGGCAGGTGCCAAATCCTGCTGGAAAATGAAATCAGCATCTTTAAAAAGCTGGTCAGCAGAAGGAAGCATGAAGTGCTTCAAAATTTCTTGGTAAACGGGTGCAGTGACTTTGGTTTTCAAAAAACACAATGGACCAACACCAGCAGATGACATTGCACCCCAAATCATCACAGACTGTGGAAACTTAACACTGGACTTCAAGCAACTTGGGCTATGAGCTTCTCCACCCTTCCTCCAGACTCTAGGACCTTGGTTTCCAAATGAAATACAAAACTTGCTCTCATCTGAAAAGAGGACTTTGGACCACTGGGCAACAGTCCAGTTCTTCTTCTCCTTAGCCCAGGTAAGACGCCTCTGACGTTGTCTGTGGTTCAGGAGTGGCTTAACAAGAGGAATACGACAACTGTAGCCAAATTCCTTGACACGTCTGTGTGTGGTGGCTCTTGATGCCTTGAACCCAAATTCTTGAATCGATTTTGCTTGACAATCCTCATAAGGCTGCGGTTCTCTCGGTTGGTTGTGCATCTTTTTCTTCCATACTTTTTCCTTCCACTCAACTTTCTGTTAACATGCTTGGAACAGCCAGCTTCTTTGGCAATGAATGTTTGTGGCTTACCCTCCTTGTGAAGGGTGTCAATGATTGTCTTCTGGACAACTGTCAGATCAGCAGTCTTCCCCATGACTGTGTAGCCTAGTGAACCAAACTGAGAGACCATTTTGAAGGCTCAGGAAACCTTTGCAGGTGTTTTGAGTTGATTAGCTGATTGGCATGTCACCATATTCTAATTTTTTAAGATAGTGAATTGGTGGGTTTTTGTTAAATGTGAGCCAAAATCGTCACAATTAAAAGAACCAAAGACTTAAACTACTTCAGTCTGTGTGCATTGAATTTATTTAATACACGAGTTTCACAATTTGAGTTGAATTACTGAAATAAATGAACTTTTCCACGACATTCTAATTTATTGAGATGCACCTG
>NW_026249730.1:0-6622 GCF_019703515.2 Myxocyprinus asiaticus
AGAACCCCCCCCCCAACGGGCAGCTCCTGACCCCTAAGGAAGGTTGGTAAGGGAGGCAGGGCCAAGATGGAGCCAGAGACCAAAAAGGCCAGAGCAGATCAGGTGGATGGTCAGGAGGCCAAGGAGACCAGAGCAGATCAGGCTGACAGCCAGGAGACCCAGAAGACCAGAACAGATCAGGTGGATGGCCAGGGGACTCAGGAGACCACTTCAGGGTAGGGACTGGATCAGGAGGCCTGATTGGCAACAATAGGGCTGAAACAGGGTCAGGAGGCCTGGGAGGTGGCCACAAACTAGAGACTGGAGCTGTGGAAGTCTCTGAGGGTGGAGCCGTGGAAGGCGAAGCCGTCGGAGGCTCGAGGGGTGAAACTGTGGCATGCGGAGCTATGGGAGGCTCGAGGGGTGAAACCGTGGAACGTGGAGCCGTTAGAAGCTTGAGGGGCAAAGCCGTGAAAGGCAGAACCATGGTAGGCTCAAGGGGCGAATCCGTGGAAGGCGGAGCCGTGGGAGGCTCGAGACTAAGAGTCTTGGATGACTGGGAAATGACCATTGTGGTAACGAACATGAGCGGACACTTGGGAATTAACTCAAGATGGCGCCGAGTATGGCTGCTGCATTGTGAGCTCCAACACAACATGGTAGTGTTTTGTTTGTTTTGTTTACAATTCTCATGTTTTTTGTCTTATTGTCTATGACAGACAAACACTTTTGGACATTGGTTCAGCAATTACACATCGTAAACCGGACTTCAGATTCCTCAATGCCAACCCGCTGTTTACAAACATGCAGCCCTTTGTCTGGGCTGCACGGCCGCGGAAACGCAGGAGGAAAAAGGGAAACAGAGCCGGCGTTCTCATCAGAGTAAGACACCATGCAAATCGACCCCCGCTACCCAGTATTCTACTGGCAAATGTTCAGTCTCTGGATAACAAGCTCTGCGAGCTGAAAGCACAGATCTCTTTCCAACGAGAGACAAGGGACTGCTGCACTATCTGCCTTATGAAAACTTGGATGTCTGCGGAGATTCCAGACTCAGCCATTGAACCCGCTGGGTTCTCCGTGCACCGAGCGGACAGAGCGAAAGACCTCTCAGGTAAAAGCAGAGATGGTGGTGTATGTTTTATGATCAACAAATCCTGGTGTGATCAGAGGAACGTACATTCTATCAAGTCTTTCTGCTCTCCTGATCTGGAATTTCTCATGCTTCTGTGTCGACCATTCTGGCTACCGAGGGAATTCACAGCGGTCATTATCACTGCTGTGTACATCCCGCCACAAGCCAACACAGACCGGGCACTCAAGGAACTGTATGGGATTATAAGCAAACAGGAAACCACGCACCCTGAGGCCGTGTTCATTGTGACCGGGGACTTTAATAAAGCCAGTTTCAAATCAGTCGCACCAAAATACCACCAGCACATTAGTTTCAACACACGAGGGGACCTGGTTTTGAACCATTGCTACTCTCCCTTCCGGGATGGCTACAAATCCCTCCCCCGCCCACCATTTGGCAAATCGGACCACTCTTCCATTCTGCTTCTACCCGCTTACAGGCAGAAACTGAAACAGGAAGCACCCACTCTCAGAACGATCCAGTGCTGGTCGGACCAATCAGACTCTACACTACAGGACTGTTTTGATCACACGGACTGGGAGATGTTCCGGTCAGCCTCTGATGACAACATCGAGCTTTATGCTGATAGCATAATGTGTTTCATCAGAAAGTGCGTAGAGGACGTCGTTCCGACCAGAACAACACGGATCTATCCGAACCAGAAGCCATGGATTAATAGCGATGTTCGCGTGGAACTTAATGTGCGGACCTTGTGGAATATTTTTATCAAGTTAAATATAAATTAATCAAGTATAATCAATGTAAATATAGCCATTTTTGTCTACAATTATTTCTAAAGGTCAAGCATGGACTTTACTGTGTGTTTGGGTGTGTTTAGTGGCCTGTGGGAATGAGGCCCCTGAAAATGGAATGTGTAATCACATATGGTACTCATATATGGTAAACTTGAGTCTCATGTTTTGACACTAGAGAAAATATAGGATAAGGCCCCGTAAAGAGGTTCCAGATGGGGAGGGTCCTCTCTCATAGTTTAATGTTTTCTAAGCAGACTAAAGACACAGAACAAAATGTATGGGGTGTATTGGTCACGCCCTAGGTGAATATGTGTACAGGTGCATCTCAATAAATTAGAATGTCGTGGAAAAGTTCATTTATTTTAGTAATTCAACTCAAATTGTGAAACTTGTGTATTAAATAAATTCAGTGCACACAGACTGAAGTAGTTTAAGTCTTTGGTTCTTTTAATTGTGATGATTTTGGCTCACATTTAACAAAAACCCACCAATTCACTATCTCAAAAAATTAGAATACATCATAAGACCAATAAAAAAAAACATTTTTAGTGAATTGTTGGCCTTCTGGAAAGTATGTTCATTTCCTGTATATGAACTCAATACTTGGTAGGGGCTCCTTTTGCTTTAATTACTGCCTCAATTCGGCGTGGCATGGAGGTGATCAGTTTGTGGCACTGCTGAGGTGGTATGGAAGCCCAGGTTTCTTTGACAGTGGCCTTCAGCTCATCAGCATTTTTTGGTCTCTTGTTTCTCATTTTCCTTCTTGACAATACCCCATAGATTCTCTATGGGGTTCAGGTCTGGTGAGTTTGCTGGCCAGTCAAGCACACCAACACCATGGTCATTTAACCAACTTTTGGTGCTTTTGGCAGTGTGGGCAGGTGCCAAATCCTGCTGGAAAATTAAATCAGCATCTTTAAAAAGCTGGTCAGCAGAAGGAAGCATGAAGTGCTCCAAAATTTCTTGGTAAACGGGTGCAGTGACTTTGGTTTTCAAAAAACACAATGGACCAACACCAGCAGATGACATTGCACCCCAAATCATCACAGACTGTGAAAACTTAACACTGGACATCAAGCAACTTGGGCTATGAGCTTCTCCACCCTTCCTCCAGACTCTAGGACCTTGGTTTCCAAATGAAATACAAAACTTGCTCTCATCTGAAAAGAGGACTTTGGACCACTGGGCAACAGTCCAGTTCTTCTTCTCCTTAGCCCAGGTAAGACGCCTCTGACGTTGTCTGTGGTTCAGGAGTGGCTTAACAAGAGGAATACGACAACTGTAGCCAAATTCCTTGACACGTCTGTGTGTGGTGGCTCTTGATGCCTTGACCCCAGCCTCAGTCCATTCCTTGTGAAGTTCACCCAAATTCTTGAATCGATTTTGCTTGACAATCCTCATAAGGCTGCGGTTCTCTCGGTTGGTTGTGCATCTTTTTCTTCCACACTTTTTCCTTCCACTCAACTTTCTGTTAACATGCTTGGATACAGCACTCTGTGAACAGCCAGCTTCTTTGGCAATGAATGTTTGTGGCTTACCCTCCTTGTGAAGGGTTTCAATGATTGTCTGCTGGACAACTGTCAGATCAGCAGTCTTCCCCATGATTGTGTAGCCTAGTGAACCAAACTGAGAGACCATTTTGAAGGCTCAGGAAACCTTTGCAGGTGTTTTGAGTTGATTAGCTGATTGGCATGTCAAAATATTCAAATTTTTTGAGATAGTGAATTGGTGGGTTTTTGTTAAATGTGAGCCAAAATCATCACAATTAAAAGAACCAAAGACTTAAACTACTTCAGTCTGTGTGCACTGAATTTATTTAATACACAAGTTTCACAATTTGAGTTGAATTACTGAAATAAATGAACTTTTCCACGACATTCTAATTTATTGAGATGCACCTGTATATAGGCCTGTTTGAATACAGAAAGTCAGTTGTGCTGGGAGCAACTCGGCTTTGCTATCTCTGATAATAAAGTCTATCTTCTGGCATCAAAACCCTAAGACTTCAAGAGTGATGTTTCACAGAGGTGGCAGAAGCCACAACAACCTCCGCTTTTAATTCCAGGAATGTGGAGGAGCATAAACATCAGAACAGCAAAACGCCAGTACAGGAACAAGATTGAAGGACAGTTTAACACCACCAACTCTAGAAGCATGTGGCAGGGAATTAACATCATCACGGACTTTAAAGGGAATAAAAACTCCGCCATGAACACCGCTGCCTCTCTCCCGGATGAGCTAAATACTTTTTATGCTCGTTTTGAGGGAAATAACACCGCCCTCGCAGAGAGAGCTCTCGCGGCCGAAGCTACAGAGGTTAGTTCACTCTCCGTCTCTGTAGCGGATGTAACCCGATCCTTCCGATGGGTGAATATCTGCAAAGCCGCGGGCCCAGACGGCATTCCGGGCCACGTTATCGGAGCGCGCGCAAACCAGCTGGCTGGTGTTTTTACAGACATTTTCAACCTTTCCCTCTCTTTGTCTGTAGTCCCCACATTTAAAACGTCCACCATTGTGCCTGTTCCAAAGCAATCAAAAATCACTTGCTTAAATGACTGGCGTCCTGTTGCTCTGACCCCCAACATCAGCAAATGCTTTGAGAGACTAATCAGAGATTACATCTGCTCTGTGCTGCCTCTCTCTCCAGACCCATTGCAGTTTGCTTACCGCAACAACCGCTCCACTGATGATGCCTTTGCATCTACAATACACACTGCTCTCTCCCACCTGGAAAAAAGGAACACTTATGTGAGAATGCTGTTTGTAGACTACAGCTCAGCATTCAACACCATAGTGCCCTCCAAGCTAGATGAGAAACTCCGGGATCTGGGCTTAAACAGCTCGCTGTGCAGCTGGATCCTGGTCTTCCTGTCAAGCAGACGCCAGGTGGTTAGAATAGGCAGCAACATCTCCTCATCACTGACCCTCAACACTGGAGCCCCACAGGGCTGTGTTCTCAGCCCACTCTTGTATTCCTTGTACACACATGACTGTGTGGCAACACATAGCTCCAATGCCATCATTAAGTTTGCTGATGACACGATGGTGGTAGGTCTGATCACTGACAATGATGAAACAGCCTACAGAGAGGAGGAGCACAACCTCTCCCTCAACATCAGTAAGACAAAGGAGCTTGTGGTGGACTTCAGAAGAAAAGACAGAAAACACAGTCCCATCACCATCAATGGAGCACCAGTGGAGAGAGTCAGCAGCTTCAAGTTCCTGGGTGTCCACATCACTGAGGAACTCACATGGTCCATCCACACTGAAGTCATTGTGAAGAAGGCTCATCAGCGCCTCTTCTTCCTGAGACGGCTGAGGAAGTTTGGAATGAACTGCCACATCCTCACACGGTTCTACACCTGCACTGTAGAGAGCATCCTGACTGGCTGCATCTCCGCCTGGTACGGCAATAGCACAGCCCATAACCGCAAGCACTGCAAAGGGTGGTGCGAACTGCCAGACACATCATCGGAGGTGAGCTTCCCTCCCTCGAGGACATATATACCAGGCGGTGTGTGAATCAGAGACTCCAGCCACCTGAGCCATGGGCTGTTCTCACTGTTACCATCAGGCAGGCGGTATCGCAGCATCAGGACCCGCACCAGCCGACTCCACGATAGCTTCTTCCCCCAAGCAATCAGACTTTTGAACTCTTGATCTCCCACGATCAGAATACATCAGCATTGCACTTTATTACTCTTACTTTTATATCTCACACCGGACTGTCATAAATTATATTATTATTATATTATATTCTCTCTTAACAACTTACTATCAACCGACAGCCTGAATGTCAATATAGTAGAATACAACCTACTGTACATTCTATATATACTATATATACTTTTTTTTATTTTTTTTTTTTTTATTTTATTGAATAATGTGTATCTATATTGTGTGTATTGTATACTGTACAGTGTATGTTATTATTTGTATATTGTGTTGTGTGTAATTATGTGTATATTAGACTTTAAATTGTGTTGTGTTAATTTGATGTTATTGTAAATTGGTATATGTCTCATCACTGTCACGGCTGCTATGTTGATTGGAACTGCACCCAAGAATTTCACACACCATTGCACTTGTGTATATGGCTGTGTGACAATAAAAGTGATTTGATTTGATTTGATTTGATTTGGAATGATCTCTGTGGTCGTGAGCATTGACAGAGTCTCGGGAACGACCTCTGTGGTTGTGAACACTGGCAGAGATTCGAGAATGACCTCTGTGGTCATGGGCATGGGCAGAGACTCGGGAACGACCTCTGTGGTCATGAACACGGGCAGAGACTCTGGAACGACCTCTGTGGTTGTGAACACGGGCAGAGACTCGGGAATGACCTCTGTGGTCGTGGGCACGGGCAGAGACTTGGGAACGACCTCCATAGTCGGGAGCATGGGCAGAGACTTGGGAGCAGAAGCCCTTCTCCTCCTCCGCTTCTGGGCGGACGTGTATGCTGGCTCTGGGACGGACGAGGCTGGCAACGCTAGCTCTGGGATGGACGAGGCTTCAGGCTCGGTGGCTGTGGCAAGCATGGGCGTTGGCTCGGTGGCTATGGCAGGCGTGGAGCAAGGAGCCTCAGGCGAGTTGTGAGTCCGATCCAGTAAATAGATTTCAGGTGGGAAATCAGCAAATCCTGTGTAGCTGGCAATGATGCTGAAAAGATGGGAGTATTCCCTGATGGGTAAATCCGCCTGGCTCAATTGAATGAAATAATCCGCTAGATCCATTTTGTATGGTCAGTTCTTCT
>NW_026249731.1:0-2500 GCF_019703515.2 Myxocyprinus asiaticus
ACAGGTGCATCTCAATAAATTAGAATGTTGTGGAAAAGTTCATTTATTTCAGTAATTCAACTCAAATTGTGAAACTCGTGTATTAAATAAATTCAATGCACACAGACTGAAGTAGTTTAAGTCTTTGGTTCTTTTAATTGTGATGATTTTGGCTCACATTTAACAAAAACCCACCAATTCACTATCTCAAAAATTAGAATATGGTGACATGCCAATCAGCTAATCAACACAAAACACCTGCAAAGGTTTCCTGAGCCTTCAAAATGGTCTCTCAGTTTGGTTCACTAGGCTACACAATCATGGGGAAGACTGTTGATCTGACAGTTGTCCGGAAGACAATCACTGACACCCTTCACAAGGAGGGTAAGCCACAAACATTCATTGCCAAAGAAGCTGGCTGTTCACAGAGTGCTGTATCCAAGCATGTTAACAGAAAGTTGAGTGGAAGGAAAAAGTGTGGAAGAAAAAGATGCACAACCAACCGAGAGAACTGCAGCCTTACGATTGTCAAGCAAAATCGATTCAAGAATTTGGGTGAACTTCACAAGGAATGGACTGAGGCTGGGGTCAAGGCATCAAGAGCCACCACACACAGACATGTCAAGGAATTTGGCTACAGTTGTCGTATTCCTCTTGTTAAGCCACTCCTGAACCACAGACAACATCAGAGGCGTCTTACCTGGGCTAAGGAGAAGAAGAACTGGACTGTTGCCCAGTGGTCCAAAGTCCTCTTTTCAGATGAGAGCAAGTTTTGTATTTCATTTGGAAACCAAGGTCCTAGAGTCTGGAGGAAGGGTGGAGAAGCTCATAGCCCAAGTTGCTTGAAGTCCAGTGTTGTTTCCACAGTCTGTGATGATTTGGGGTGCAATGTCATCTGCTGGTGTTGGTCCATTGTGTTTTTTGAAAACCAAAGTCACTGCACCCGTTTACCAAGAAATTTTGGAGCACTTCATGCTTCCTTCTGCTGACCAGCTTTTTAAAGATGCTGATTTCATTTTCCATCAGGATTTGGCACCTGCCCACACTGCCAAAAGCACCAAAAGTTGGTTAAATGACCATGGTGTTGGTGTGCTTGACTGGCCAGCAAACTCACCAGACCTGAACCCCATAGAGAATATATGGGGTATTGTCAAGAGGAAAATGAGAAACAAGAGACCAAAAAATGCAGATGAGCTGAAGGCCACTGTCAAAGAAACCTGGGCTTCCATACCACCTCAGCAGTGCCACAAACTGATCACCTCCATGCCACGCCGAATTGAGGCAGTAATTAAAGCAAAAGGAGCCCCTACCAAGTATTGAGTACATATACAGTAAATGAACATACTTTCCAGAAGGCCAACAATTCACTAAAAATGTTTTTTGTATTGGTCTTATGATGTATTCTAATTTTCTGAGATAGTGAATTGGTGGGTTTTTGTTAAATGTGAGCCAAAATCATCACAATTAAAAGAACCAAAGACTTAAACTACTTCAGTCTGTGTGCATTGAATTTATTTAATACACGAGTTTCACAATTTGAGTTGAATTACTGAAATAAATGAACTTTTCCACGACATTCTAATTTATTGAGATGCACCTGTATATCTGGTATGTGAGTAAGACAATACTTATCGTATTCCACTTGAGAACTTTCCAATCTGTATGATGTTTTGACCATATGTTTGACAGTATGGTGGAGTAAATAATCATCTTTTATAAGTTATGAAAATGAAACACTTTTGTATTAGTCAGCAGCTCTGGGATAGAGAAGCAAGGGGGAGACATCTGTATAATATTCAAACACAGGTTGGTGCTGAGAGGGTTAAATATGGCAACAGATGAAAGGACATTATTATACCTTAGCTGCGTATTGGAAATTCTGGCTTAAATCATAATTTTTACATAAATGTAAAGCAAGAGTCTAGTGACTGTGGAAATTGTGGTCGACCAAAAACAGTAGCGCATGTACTTCTAAACTATGTTGCATATAAAAGAGAATAATTTCAACAAATTCAGGCACTAAGATCTGAAAATGTGAAACAGAAATACTCAAACCAGCCCATCTGGCACCAACAGCCATGTCACGCTCTAAATCATTGATATCAAATTTTTTTCCCTTTTTTTATTTTTTTATATGAACATTAACTGAAGCTCCTGACCCATATCTGCATGATTTTATGCACTGCACTGCTGCCACACGATTGTCTGATTAGTGAGCAGCAGTTCTGTGGATGGAAATGCCTTGTTGATGAGAGGGGTCAACAGAGAATGGCCAGACTGGTTCGAACTGACAAAGTCTACAGTAACTCAGATAACCGCTCTGCACAATTGTGGTGAGAAGAACAGCATCTTAGAATGCTATTCAGAGATGCGGGTTGGCGCTGTTTTGGCGACATGAGGGGGACCTACACAATATTAGGCAGGTGGTTTTAATGTTGTGGCTGATCGGTGTGTATATATATATACCCACTGCTGTGAGTCGGCCGTAGGTAATCACAGCAGTGCTGATTTAGGGCCATAT
>NW_026249731.1:5000-6502 GCF_019703515.2 Myxocyprinus asiaticus
ATTGTGATGATTTTGGCTCACATTTAACAAAAACCCACCAATTCACTATCTCAAAAAATTAGAATACATCATAAGACCAATAAAAAAATTTTTTTTAGTGAATTGTTGGCCTTCTAGAAAGTATGTTAATTTACTGTATATGTACTCAATACTTGGTAGGGGCTCCTTTTGCTTTAATTACTGCCTCAATTTGGCATGGCATGGAGGTGATAAGTTTGTGGCGCTGCCGAGGTGGTATGGAAGCCCAGGTTTCTTTGACAGTGGCCTTCAGCTCATCTGCATTTTTTGGTCTCTTGTTTCTCATTTTCCTCTTGACAATACCCCATAGATTCTCTATGGGGTTCAGGTCTGGTGAGTTTGCTGGCCAGTCAAGCACACCAACACCATGGTCATTTAACCAACTTTTGGTGCTTTTGGCAGTGTGGGCAGGTGCCAAATCATGCTGGAAAATGAAATCAGCATCTTTAAAAAGCTGGTCAGCAGAAGGAAGTGTGAAGTGCTCCAAAATTTCTTGGTAAACGGGTGCAGTGACTTTGGTTTTCAAAAAACACAATGGACCAACACCAGCAGATGACGTTGCACCCCAAATCATCACAGACTGTGGAAACTTAACACTGGACTTCAAGCAACTTGGGCTATGAGCTTCTCCACCCTTCCTCCAGACTCTAGGACCTTGGTTTCCAAATGAAATACAAAACTTGCTCTCATCTGAAAAGAGGACTTTGGACCACTGGGCAACAGTCCAGTTCTTCTTCTCGTTAGCCCAGGTAAGACGCCTCTGACATTGTCTGTGGTTCAGGAGTGGCTTAACAAGAGGAATACGACAACTGTAGCCAAATTCCTTGACATGTCTGTGTGTGGTGGCTCTTGATGCCTTGACCCAAGCCTCAGTCCATTCCTTGTGAAGTTCACCCAAATTCTTGAATCGATTTTGCTTGACAATCCTCATAAGGCTGCGGTTCTCTCGGTTGGTTTCTTCCACACCTTTTCCTTCCACTCAACTTTCTGTTAACGTGCTTGGATACAGCACTCTTTGAACAGCCAGCTTCTTTGGCAATGAATGTTTGTGGCTTACCCTCCTTGTGAAGGGTGTCAGTGATTGTCTTCTGGACAACTGTCAGATCAGCAGTCTTCCCCATGATTGTGTAGCCTAGTGAACCAAACTGAGAGACCATTTTGAAGGCTCAGGAAACCTTTGCAGGTGTTTTGAGTTGATTAGCTGATTGGCATGTCACCATATTCTAATTTTTTGAGAGAGTGAATTGGTGGGTTTTTGTTAAATGTGAGCCAAAATCATCACAATTAAAAGAACCAAAGACTTAAACTACTTCAGTTTGTGTGCATTGAATTTATTTAATACACGAGTTTCACAATTTGAGTTGAATTACTGAAATAAATGAACTTTTCCACGACATTCTAATTTATTGAGATGCACCTGTATATATATATATATATATATATATATATATATATATATATATATATATATATATATATATATA
>NW_026249732.1:0-6351 GCF_019703515.2 Myxocyprinus asiaticus
GAATGCCCAATTCCCACTACTTAGTAGGTCCTCGTGGTGGTGCGGTTACTCACCACATTCCAGGTGGCAGAGGACAAGTCTCAGTTGCCTCCACTTCTGAGACCGTCACTCCACGCATCTTATCACATGGCTCGTGCTGCATGACACCGCGGAGACTCCGCATGTGGAGGCTTATGCTACACTCCGCGATCCAGGCACAACTTACCACGCGCCCCATTGAGAGCGAGAACCACTAATCGTGAACACGAGGAGGTTGCCCCATGTGACTCTTCCCTTCCTAGCAACCGGGCCAATTTGGTTGCTCAGGAGACCTGGCTGGAGTCACTCAGCACACCCTGAATTCGAACTCGCGACTCCAGGGGTGGTAGTCAGCGTCAATACTCACTGAGCTACCCAAGTCCCCGCAGAAAAACAATATTTAAATTCTCATTAAGAATAAGATTTTTGCAGTACATCTTTACTCTAATATCAAAGGTCTTACTAGAGAAAAAAAAGTTATGCTCCAACATGCATTTTCATCATAGATATATTGGTTGTAGCTTTCTATACGATGTTAAAGGCTACATTGGTTAGCATTTCTTGTAAAAATACCCTAACCTCATTGACAAGGCGTGTGTAACACTTCTCAGTGGAAGGAAGAGGCGAGAAGCAGATTTCCTGGTTCAGGTAAGCGTTTTATTCTCCTAACTGCAGCAAATGCACTCGTTCAGGGCTCTTACACTGTTCAATGACTCACTCTAAAAAATATACAAACTACTTCACAAAAATAAACTCTTGACTCAATAATAAACTCTTGGCTTCACAATTGGCTCTCTGGTGCCCAGGCTCTCTCTCTCGTCTACCTGCGGTGTGGCTCTATTTGTGCCGCTCTCCCCATGCTCACTGAAATTAGAGACAGGTGTTAGACATAATTAGCTCAGGTGTAAGCACCCTTACCGCTTTCTCTCTCTCTGGAGAGATGCTTGACCACGCCCCCGCTGCCACATATCCCCACCGCCCGACTCAGGCCGGGGCCTGCCTACCACTCCCCCCCCATTCCTGGAAAGGAAGTCGGCAACAGCCATCTGCGCCCCTGGTCTGTGGACCACCTTGAACTTAAATGGCTGAAGAGCCAGTTACCAACGGGTGATCCGGGCATTGGTATCTTTCATGCGGTGGAGACACTGGAGTGGGGCGTGATCGGAACAGAGGGTGAAGGCCCGCCTCAACAGGTAGTATCGGAGACTCCTTTTCCACGGTGCTGTACTTATTTTCCCTCAACGAGAGCTTACGGCTAATGTACAGCACCGGAGGCGCTCCTCCCCCTCCACCACCTGCGAGAGTACGGCCCCCAGCCCTCTGTCTGAAGCATCTGTCTGTAAAACAAAAGGGAGAGAGAAATCAGGTGAATGTAAAAGCGGCCCCCCGCAAAGTGCAGCTTTAACTTGCGTGAACGCCTGCTGACACTGCTCTGTCCACTGGACCGGGTCTGGAGCTCCCTATTTAGTGAGATCAGTCAGCGGGCTGGTGACATCCGAATAATTAGGTACGAACCTTCTATAATAGCCAGCCAGCCCCAGGAACTGTCTCACACACTTTTTGGTCTTGGGCCTCGGGCAGGTCGCAATCGCCGCTGTCTTGTCAATTTGGGGACGCACCTGCCCGTGGCCCAAGTGGAACCCCAGATACCGTACCTCCACCCGCCCAATCGCGCACTTCTTTGGGTTCGCCGTGAGTCCCGCTCGGCGCAGCGATCTCAGAACCGCCCTCAGATGTTGCATGTGTCGCTGCTAATCATTGCTATAAATGATGATGTCATCTAAATAGGCACCGGTGTAAGCTGAATGCGGTCTGAGGATTTGGTCCATGAGACGCTGAAACGTAGCCAGGGCTCCAAACAAACCTAACGGAAGTGTCACAAACTGGTGTAATCCAAACGGTGTGGAGAAGGCGGTTTTCTCACGGGAAATTGGTGTCAAGGGGATCTGCCAATAACCCTTCATCAAATCCAATGTTGAATAAAATCGAGCAGTGCCCAACCGATCGAGCAACTCATCAACGCGAGGCATTGGATACGCATCAAATTTAGACACCGCGTTGACTTTCCTATAATCCACACAGAACCGTACAGACCCGTCGCTCTTAGGCACTAAAACAACTGGGCTGGACCAATCGCTGTGGGATTCTTCTATTACCCCCATATCGAGCATTGCATCCAATTCTTCCCGAATGATTTTCTTCTTGTGTTCGGGAAATCTATAGGGGCGGCTATGTACCACGACCCCCGGCTCGGTCTCGATGTGGTGATGGATGAGGTTTGTACACCCCGGTAGAGGAGAGAACACATCCGCAAACTCCTGTTGCAACCTAGCAACCTCCGCGAGTTGACTCGGTGAGAGGTGGTCTCCGCAAGTGACCAGGGTGAACTGTTTATATTTTGAATTCACCTCCGGTCCGAGCTCCGCCTTCTTGGGAACTACCATAGCCAACGTCACGGGAACCGCCTCCCTCCATAATTTCAGGAGATTGAGGTGGTATATTTGACAGCGCCCCCTCTATCGGTTCGTTTAACCTCATAATCGAGATCTCCCACTCATCGTGTGACCTAAAAGGGTCCTTGCCACTTGGTGAGTAATTTAGAGCTCGATGTGGGAAGCAATACAAGCACTTTATCTCCCAGTGCAAATTCCCTTAGCTGAGTTCCCCTGTCATACAGTCGGCGCTGTCGTTCTTGAGTGTTAGCTGCCCCAAAGTGTGGAGTTTTGCTCTAAGATCAAGAACGTATTGAATTTCATTTTTACGGTTTGAAGGTCCCTCCTCCCAGGCCTCTCGCAATACATCAAGCACACCGCGTGGGCGTCACCCATACAGCAGCTCGAATGGGGAGAAGCCAGTGGAGGCTTGCGGGACCTCTCATACTGCAAATAACAGGGGATCAAGCCATTTATCCCAATTTCTAGCATCGTCGTGCACGAACTTACGGATCATGTTTTTGAGGGTTTTATTAAATCGTTCCACCAGGCTATCCGTTTGAGGATGGTATACGCTGGTGCGAATCGATTTAATATTTAACAACTCGTACAGTTCGCATAGTGTCTGTGACATAAACGTTGTGCCCTGATCGGTGAGGATTTCTATCGGAATCCCCACCTGGGAGATTATTTTGAAGAGTGCCTCCGCAACACTGCGTGCTGAGATGTTGCGAAGAGGCACTGCTTCCGGATATCGCGTTGCATAGTCCACTAGGACCAATACAAAGCGATGTCCGCGTGCTGACCATTCTAATGGCCCGACGAGGTCCATTCCAATTCTCTAAAAAGGGGACCTCAATCAGAGGGAGAGGGCGCAATGGCTCTTTTGGGGTGGCCGGCGGGTTAACCAGCTGGCATTCGCGGCATGCCGCACACCACCTGCGGACATCGCCGCCAATGCCCGGCCAATAGAAACGGGCTATTAGACGGTTCAGTGTCTTCCTTTCACCTAAGTGACCCACCATGGGATTATAATGAGCCACCTGGAATACCATTTCCCGACGGCTCCTTGGAATCAAAAGTTGGGTTGTATCCTCTTTAGTCCGAGTGTCCTGTGTCACTCTATACAACCGCTCATTTATAATCGCAAAATAGGGGTATGAAAGGGTGATGTCCGGCTGGAGTCGTTGACCATCGATGACTCTCACTTGGTCAAAGGCGTGTTTGAGAGTTTCGTCTCGCGACTGCTCCAAAGGGAAATACCCCTCAGGGAATTCCCTGAGAAGGGGAGGGGCTGCAGCCTCTCCCCCTCTCTCATCATTATGACGTGGAGCTGTCGAGGATGGCCCCGGCTCCGCCTCCCCTGCCAGAGCATCGCACATTGCACATCTCCCTAACTTCATACAGGACCCATCTGCGCAAATTCCCTTTAAATTAAATAAAACTCTAAAATCAGGCCAATCGGTCCCCAAAATCAGCGGATGGGTGAGGCGGGAACTAACCGCGGCCTCCACTCTATGCTTTTCCCCCGGAATTTAATCGTCAGGGTCACCACCCATGCACACATTTCACCCTCACCGTTTTAGTTGTGTCCAATGCCTCGGGTTGAACCAAGCGTTGGTGGATAGTGGTTTGATTACACCCGGTGTACACCAACGCTTGGTGAGTACCCCCCTTGATACTTACCGGTATCCGATACGCTCCGGCTCGGTCGGAGGCAGCCTGGGGGAGGTCAGAGACCCGCACCACCGTCCCCAGCTCCATCAGAGGGCACTGATCCCGGAAGTGGTCCAGGTCCCCGCACCTCCAGCAGGCTGGCCCAGGCGCGACGGGCGGGCACATCCCCCCCCCCCCCCCGAGGGGGAGAGCGGCGGGGTATCGGGATAGGGGAAGGTGTCAGCTCCCACACCCGGGGAACTGGTCTCAGTGGCTGAAATCCTCCTCATCTGCGTGGGGCAGGAACGGGACCTGGAGAGAGAGCAGAACGAGAGGAGATAGGGGAGGGGAATGAGACGGGGGAAGAGAGAGAGAGTGGGAGGGCTCTTCCGCCTTCGGGATCGCCGCCATGTGGTCCTCTGCAAGCCGGATGGCTTCCTCCAGCGACGCCGGGCGGTGGCACTGGACCCACTCCGCCATCCCTTTTGGCAGTTGATGTATTAATTGCTCCAGTACCATCTGGTCGATGATCCCGTCAATGCCGCGGTCCCCCGCTAGCAACCATCTTCGGCAGGCATCGCGGAGCCGTTGGGCAAAGGCAAACGGGCGGTCGGAGTTCTCCAGCTTCAGGCTCCAGAAAAGTTGACGACTTTCTTCCGGACTCCAACCAACCCGTTGCAGGATGGCTTTCTTTAAGTCTCCGTAAGCCAGGAGGCTCGTCGCTGGTAGTTGTTGAGCCGCGAGCTGGGCTTCCCTGGACAGAAGCGGTATGAGTCGGGCCGCCCAATGGCCGAGCGGCCAGCCCCAGATCTCGACGGTGCGCTCGAAGAGATCCAGGAACGCCTCTGGGTCGTCCGACACCCCCATCTTCTGTAACGCAGGCGGGGGTAACGGCGTGTGGGTGTCCGGGGTCGTGGCTGGGGACGCCTCCTGGCTGAGGAGGCTCCGGATCGCCTGTCGGTCCTCTGCTTGAGCGCACATGAGCTCCACAAACCGGTGGTCTTGATCTTGCTGGAGCTCAAGCAGGGATTGCTGGTGGCTCCGATGCAAGCCAGCGAGGGCTTGGAGGATCTCAGCCAACTGGGAGGACTCTACAGGGCGACTTCCATCCATCTTCAAACTTTTTCCCGGGTTTCGGCACCAGTGTAACACTTCTCAGTGGAAGGAGGAGGCGAGAAGCAGATTTCCTGGTTCAGGTAAGCGTTTTATTCTCCTTACTGCAGCAAATGCACTAGTTCAGGGCTCTTACACTGTTCAATGACTCACTCTAAAAAATATACAAACTACTTCACAAAAATAAACTCTTGACTCAATAATAAACTCTTGGCTTCACAATTGGCTCTCTGGTGCCCAGGCTCTCTCTCTCGTCTACCTGCGGTGTGGCTCTATTTATGCCGCTCTCCCCGTGCTCACTGAAATTAGAGAGGTGTAATCTCAGGTGTAAGCGCCCTTACCGCTTTCTCTCTCTCCGGAGAGATGCTTGACCACGCCCCCGCTGCCACAGCGTGTAATCATGTATTTATTGGATTTCTGTTTCATCTGTCAAAGCGTTTCTAACTGTTTTCTTGTTAAAATATAGAAACGTGATGTAGCTCCTCTATTAAGCTCCCAAGGGAAAATTCCTCAATGACGTCATTATCCACCTTTTCACTCACAAAAGTATGAACTTGTACGAATGTAACATATCTTAAGAAAGTGTTTCACTTCTGTTCGAAAGCTCCTCAGATTGCATCGTTTATATGGATAAATGTTTTCCAACTGAATATTCTAAACATTACATTTTACATGATTACTTTTTGAAGGTAACTGTATTCTTATTACCAATGATTTAAACTGTAACTGTAGTGGAATACAGTTACTAATATTTTGTATTTTAAATACGTAATCCCGTTACATGTATTCCGTTACTCCCCAACCCTGGTTATGTACCTCAGCTAAGGAATAGGTGATGGACTATTACTAAGAATTAGGATTAAAAATAAGTGTGTTAGAGTTTAGAGCTGTTAGCTTTTACCTAGCAATGTCATTGCTGTTGATTTCAGGTTTATTACTGTTTGTTCATGTAATGTTTCTGTTTATAAAAAATATATTTATTATCATATTTTTTATTTCTTACTACCTCACCAATGGTGTGCTTTAAGGTATCTGCCATAATGTTGTTTAAGACATTCCTAATAAAAGTATGTTTTAATGTAACAATATATAAAATAAAAAATGATTACTGTCAGTAACAGAATGAAGTAAA
>NW_026249733.1:0-6312 GCF_019703515.2 Myxocyprinus asiaticus
TGAAAATTCTAGTATGGGCATCACTGCAGTGTGTTAATTGTGTTTATTTAGAGTCCGACAGACACACTACTTCAACCTCTACATCTAAACCTAACCTTAACATTACCTTAGAAAAAATAACCTTGGTTTTACAACAGTATCCATGGTTTCACGCAGGAACTAGTGCGATCGACAGGCCTCGCCTCCAGATCAAACCCTTCTCTGCACTCTCCGACCTTCACAGTGACCAAATCACCGTGATGAAATCAACATTCATATTCATTTTTATCTATTATTTTAAGTAGTATAAAAGGAAGTATTAAGAGTGGAAACAGGAAATCGGGTGGGGAAAAAGAGTGAGACAGAGCGCGTATTCGAATCGCGGTCGCTAGAACAACATTACACGTTCACACACCATCTTTACACCTCACGCCATTGTAGCGACATCTGTTGGTTAGTTTGTTGTATATTTCTGTGGTTCCACTAGACTATTGGGATGTGAATAGCTGCTCTGTGTGGCAGATGCTATTTACAGGGTGCAAATAGACACTCGGATAAAAATTTAACATGAGTTTCAGACTATTTTAGGATTTGGTATGTCAACGTTTAGCTTTAATGATAGCATGTAAATGAGCTGGCATGGACTCCACAAGTTTATGCAAAATCTGATGATCCATGTTATCCCAGCATGATTTCAGAATGTTCCAAAGAGCATCTAAGTTGCTTTACTGGAAGCAAGAGAATCTGACGTTTCATACAAAGGAGTTAACATGGTCAAAGTCACAAATTTGCTTGTATTTGATTAGTGACCAAAACAAAGTGCAGAACATTAATTATTTCTTCTTCGTTTTACATCATACATTTCTTTGTTTGAAATGTTTCCAAATTTTTATTTACAGCTTTAAATGAAGATTTCCAGATTGGTCTCAGACTTTGGACCCCACTGTGTATAGTAGAAGCCTTGCCAATTATGTTTTGCTAGCTGGATCACCATTTTAACTGGTTTCTTTATCTGTTTTATTTGGCCGCAAAGTTAGATTTTCTCTTTATTTGCTTGGCACAATGAGCTATCAGTTGTCCCACCAGTGCTTCTGTGTTCTCTCAATAAAAGCAGGTGTGCACTGTGGTAATTCGGGAGGTCAGAACTGAAATGTCTCTCATTTTGGTTCCATGCCATGAATGCAGCTCTGTCCAAATTATATTTTAAAGAGACAATTAAGTTTATTCTAACTGTTGAAGTAGTGATCTTCAAAGCTTTTATAGCTTTAAACCACATTAGGGCGCAACAATGACCACCCACTTTTTCCTTGGCCTTGGTTCCAGAAGTTTTTTTCCTGTTCATTAAAAGCTTAGCCATTTATAAATGGTTCATTAAAAGTTATAGCCATTAAAGATCTAAGCCATGAACCAAACAAGTCTGAGATGAGTTTAAACTTTTCAGAATATGATTTTTAACAAAAATGTATGTGTACATTGGAAAAAAGACAAATTGTCATTGATTGTCATTGATTTTAATTGTAAAAATTGATATGTAAAGTTTATTGCTAAATATCCAGACATACTGTATACAAATATATACGCAAGTAGATTAAGAGTGTATGGAGAGGACTTGATTAAATTCTAAAATTCTCAATGCTTATTGGGGAGTTGGCGATCTGCTGAGCTCTTTTAACGCTATTTTTGTTTCCATGGTAACAGGATTATGGATAGCATATTATGCTAATTTGGCAATTAAACACGCTTTTTACAAATTAACTTAAAATCACTGACTTATGGATTCTACAGAAGCATATTTAAGCACTTAATGGTAGGTGTGCTTTAAACAACATGATCACGTGGGAAGTCGGCATGCTGTTTCCGAAAGTTCCGGTACCCTAGAATTGTCAATTGACATGCGGAATTTCCCACCAGACATTTTTGCATCGGTTTCAATGTGTTTACCTTCCCACGTTGCTCTACCGGTAGCGTGTTGCATCAGCCTATACTCCATACACTTCCCGCTTTGGCCACTGGGGTCAGTGTTATAAATTTCATTCAGCATATACCAATTTTTGCTAAAGAAAAGTCAAACAACTCTTTCCGATTTTATTGTGCGTTCGGGCTGAAACGTTTACAGATTATCGCTAAAAAATCTGTTTATTTGTGAAGGAAATTTTTGGGATTTATACTTCTGAAAGCCTACTGTTGCACTCCATATAATCTTGATAATATTTGTGAACATGCATACGCTACTGACTCACACCATCATTTTAGCAGATAGCTTTGATCTGACTTTGCTGTAGCATGTCCTCTTCCTTTTCAGGGCAAGGCTCTAACCGCTAGCAGCTGTTGTTTGTATTGTTTCATGAAGCATCTGCCCTCAGTGTCTGTGCAACCCCTCCACCCCCCCCCCCACACACACACACACACACTGAGCTTGAGCACTTTAGTGCCAAAAACCAATAGGAAATTCATGATTACAGCTCTTGAGTCACAAAAGGAAGATTTGCAATAGCCTTTGCGGCTGGCACCCTACAATCATCTTGACTAATAGGCCACTGAGTGGCCTCTCAGTGCACCTGAAGTCCTTCCTGGCTAGGTTCAAACCCTTACTTTTTTCTCTCTTTAGCTGTAACCGCAGCAGCAGTTTAAATGTACGGCATTATTTGACAAATGACAGGCCAATGGGTTCTGTACACATCTCAAATTCCTTGAAAATACACCTGTGGTTTAAAGGGCATCCAAAGCAAATAAGAAAAAGTTGATTTTTGGGAAATCGCAGTATTGAGACATAGGCGCTGTGTATACTTTTATTATAAAAGGCATATTGTGAAATTGTTTAACTTCCTATTTGGGTTCTACAGATAGTGTCTTGCTTTTACAGCTGCTGTGGAGAAGATTGTGTTGATAAGGAGGGGCAGAAGGGTGGGGTTGGGAACAAATGCACGACAATGGCAATGTTGTAAATGGTGTAAAGTTGCAGTGCAGTGGATCTGATGTGAGTGGAATAGAATTTTGGCTTGTAGTTTGTGCGACAGCTTTAATGCTGTTTGGGAGGTCTCTTATCCATTGATCTACTGAAGTAACCTGACCATTTCAATCTTGGATTCCATAATGAAGTGTAATGTGAAGTGACATATAATACATAATATTTTGTCCTGGTCTGAATATGAATTGTGGGTTTAAAATAGTATAATAAGGTTCATTCGTGGAGGAGGGTGAGGAGGAAGCGGTATTTTTTTAAAAAGGTATTTTATTTTCACAATTAAAGAAAATGTCACACTCGACACTGTGGGCTGCATGGACACACACATACATGCAGGCTCGGCTCTCTCTCTCTCTCTCTCTCTCTCTCTCTCTCTCTGGGGTTTTGGGCAGCCTTTTATCTCCCCGCCTCTCACTGTGATCACATAAATCACGTTTAGCAGCAATTCATCTCAGGTAAAAACCCTTACCGCTTCCTCTCTTCTCAGACGAATGTCGGCCACGCCCTCGCCCCCACATACCCCCACCGCCCGACTCAGGTGCAAACTCCCATAGCCGAGCTCCCCTGTTATACAGCTGGGACTGACGTTCTTGCGCCTGTAGCAAATTCTCCTGTGATAGTCGCCCCAGCATGTGGAGTTTTGCTCTTAGATCAAGAACGTATTGAATTACAATTTGGCTTTGTAAAGATCCCTCCTCCCAATTTTCCTTCATGACGTCTAACATGCCACGGGGCTTACGCCCATATAACAATTCAAATGGGGAAAACCCCATGGAGGCTTGCGGGACCTCTCGCACTACAAATAACAGGGGTTTGAGCCACTTATCCCAATTCCGAGCCTCTTCATGCACAAACTTACAAATCATATTCTTTAAGGTTTTATTAAATCGTTCGACCAAGCCGTCCGTTTGGGGAATGGTACATGCTTGTCCGAATCAATTTAATACCCAATAATTCGTATAGCTCGCGTAGTGTATGTGACATAAAAGCCATACCCTGAACAGTGAGAGTTTCTTTCGGAATCCCCACTCGGGTGATAATTTTGAAGAGTGCCTCCGCAACACTACGTGCTGAGATGTTGCGCACCGGCACTGCTTGCGAATATTATGTTGCGTAATCCACTAGGACTAACACAAAGCGATGTCCGCGTGCGGTCCGTTCTATTAGCCCGATGAGGTCCATGCCAATTTGCTCAAAAGGAACCTCGATCAATGGAAGAGGGCGCAACGGCACTTTTGGAGTGGCCGGCGGATTCACCAGCTGACATTCACGGCATGCCACACACCACCAGCGAACATCCCCATGAATGCCCGGCTAATAAAAATGGGCCATGAGATGGCTTAGTGTTTTTCACTGTCCCAAGTGACCAGCCATCAGATTATGATGAGTGCCTGGAATAACATTTCCCGACGGCTCTTTGGTACCAACAACTGGGTTGTATTTTCTTGTGTGCGAGTGTCCTGTGGCACGCTATATAACCGATCTTTTATAATTGAAAAGTATGGATATGAGAGTGCGATGCCTGGTTGGAGCCATTGACCATCAATCACAATCACTTGGTCAAAGGCATGTCACAGGGATTCCTCTCTTGGCTGCTCTTGTGGGAAATCCCCTGCCGGGAATTCCCTAAGGGCGAGAGAGGAAGACACCTCCCCTTCCCCAGCGTCAGTCTGACATGGAGCAGCCGCAGATGGCTCAGGCCACGCCTCCCCAGCCTCGCACATCCCACATCGATTCATTTTCTCACAGGACCCATCCACACACAACCCCTTCAATAATGAGCAAAAAGCTGGCCAATAGGTTCCCAAAATTAGTGGATGGCTGAGGCGAGGACTAACCACTGCCTCAGTATTATGCTTTTGTCCCTGAATATTATGGTGATGGTCACTACAGGATAATCATGAATATCCCCGTGCACACACCACACCTTTAACCGATTATTTGAATCCAATGCCCCATTTTGAACCAAGCATTGATGGATGGAGGTTTGATTACAACCGGAATCCACCAAGGCTTGGTATGTACTCCCCTCAATACTCACGGGTATTTGGTACGTCCCTGCTTGATCGGAGGAGGTCTGTGGGGTGTCGGGGACCTGGATCAAGGCCCCCACTTCCATTACCGGGCACTGCTCGTGGCCATTACCCGGCTCCCCACAACTCCAGCCCAAGCCTCCTGCCCACACTTGTGGCCACGGGCTCCTTCACCTGGGATGAAGAGTGGAGAGAGACAGGGTTAGGAGGAGCATTAGACCCCCCAAGCCCAAGATGCTGGTTTTGGAGAAATGTTTCCCCGAAACGGAACAGGACTGAAGGGGTGAGGGGGGACAGGGGAGGTGTCATTAGTGGAAGGAAAGGCAGGGGGCGTGCCTGCGCATGGATATGCTGCCAGATTATCCTCCACCAGCTGGACCGCTTCATCCAGTGACGCCGGTCAGTGGCACTGGACCCACTTGGCTGTCCCCTTCGGCAACCAGGAGACGAACTACTCCAGCACCACCAAGCTGACGACATCATCGGCGTCCTCCTTGGCCAGCACCCACCAGCGGCAGGCATCGCGGAGCTGCTGGGCGAAGGCAAATGTGCGGCCGACCTCACTCAGTGTTAAGGAGTGAAAACGCTGGTGATGTTCTTCCGGGCTATGGCCGACCCGTTGCAAAATGGTCTTCTTCAGCACTGTGTAATCCAGGAGGTTGGTGATGATTCCATGGCAGCGTATCCTCTTCCTCTAGCGGGAGGCGACGGATCCAACTCAAAAAGGTGTTTTATTTTCACAATTAAAGGTGCAGTATGTAAGATTCTGAAACCCTTGTTATTAATGACACCTGTGGCCGTTAAGTGAACTGCAGCCTGTTGCTCGTGATCACTGTATAGGGATGCGAGCGAGCATGACTCCATAGGGAAGCGAGACTGTGATTCACCGGCATAATGCTGACAGATGAGGTAGCATAATTAAAATTATACAGTTATGATTGTTTTACTACAAACTTTGAGACTGTATATTATATTTGACTCTCCAGTGCTGGAACAGGGCTAAAACAAAGTGTGGATATACAGTAGGTCTGACTATG
This sequence comes from Myxocyprinus asiaticus, assembly GCF_019703515.2. Taxonomy (NCBI): domain Eukaryota; kingdom Metazoa; phylum Chordata; class Actinopteri; order Cypriniformes; family Catostomidae; genus Myxocyprinus; species Myxocyprinus asiaticus. Next base: position 6,015 of record NW_026249733.1, read on the forward strand.
CGAGACTGTAGTTTGAAGTAATCACTTTTTTTTGCATGATACATTGACTGCATTTCTACGATAGCCTATGTCGGCGTTCGCTAGCTAGCCAGCCTTATCAATAGCTGTTAGCTAAATTTGGTGGATGATGACAGTAGTTGTTTATAAAATAGACTGTAAATTATAAATATGTGTGGCAGCGGGGGCGTGGTCAAGCATCTCTCCGGAGAGAGAGAAAGCGGTAAGGGCGCTTACACCTGAGTTAAATTATGTCTAACACCTACCTCTAATTTCAGTGAGCACGGGGAGAGCGGCATAA
>NW_026249734.1:0-6084 GCF_019703515.2 Myxocyprinus asiaticus
AGAGAGAGAGAGAGCTCATTTGCAGTTTATAATAGAATGAGGTTGACCCAGGAAGACTTAAACACTCGTACACTACTTTTAAGTGATCATGCACTTAGGCAAAACTGATCTTATCAGGCTAAATCTAATGACAACAGAAAAAAAGAACTTTTACATCAACAAGTTCATAAGTTCATTCCTATGGAAGTCGAGCGCCATGCTTGCAAGGTGGATTGTGGGATTGACAGCAGCACGGAGCAAGCTGTTCCCTATCGTTGTGAGCAGCTTTGAGCATATTTCTTCCACACTAGTGGAAACGTAGCCTGAAAAGACTCTCGCTGCGCATGCAAGCCATTCGTGCATCACAAGCCGATCAACTATTTAGCCCTTTTCAGTGAATCGCACCTGCAAAATCCTAAAACTTTATATCCAGGTTTAATTTATATTTTGAATAGATTCAGATTTTTGAACCCCATGATGTGGGTTTATGTTTTCTCTTTTAATCATTTAGTGGAATTTTGAGTGTGACCATGGTTTAAGGACGGTGTACCTGTATGGTGGGTTGGAAATCTCAAGGATTAATAGTGGTGTTTTCATCATTACATCACATGTTGTTCTTAAAACAAAAAGAAACAAATAAAACACGGAAAATAGCCTGTCATCCATGCAGGCTGACTGAAGCAAAGCGGGCACATTTACTCACGCGATTAACCGAGGTGAAGCGCTGCTGGCTCGTGATGTGTGAATGGCTTGCATACACTGCACGAGTCTGTTGGGTATACTGCAGTCTTGTCACATTTTAACTTTTTGTTTAGCCTCCCATTCAGCTCATAAAAACACGCTGCGTGATCATGAGGAAGGATTACATCAAGATGTAGATTGGAATGCAGGTGCGGAATTTCATATGAATAAAATAGTCTACTCCTCTCTTGCCATTGCTGGCGTGCCAGTGATTACCCCTCTGCGTGCCATAGGTTGCCAACCCCTGGTTTGTATAATTAAATTATAAACTTGATACATTATCTTCTGAAACTGAAAAATCTGCTTTTCACTTTATAATGTATTGTTAATCACCATAGAAATTACAGAAGGGCACATGATGACATGAAGTTCATCAATAGTGGCCCTTCCAGGAGCAATGACCAACAACCTTTTGACTTGGACTCAAGATGGCGCCGAGTATGGCTGCTGCGTTGCGAGCTCCGACACAACATGGTAGTGTTTTGTTTACAATTCTTATGTTTTTTGTCTTGGATGTTGTCTGCCTTATTGTCTATGACAGACAAACACTTTTGGACATTGGTTCAGCAATTACACACCGCTGTTTACAAACATGCAAGAGCTCTTTGTCTGGGCAGCCCGGACGTGGAAACGCAGGAGGAAAAGGAGAAACAGAGCCGGCGATCTCATCAGAGTAAGACGCCGTGCAAATCGACCCCCGCTACCCAGTATTCTACTGGCAAATGTTCAGTCTCTGGATAACAAGCTCTGCGAGCTGAAAGCGTGGATCTCTTTCCAACGAGAGACAAGGGACTGCTGCATTATCTGCCTTACAGAAACTTGGATGTCTGCGGAGATTCCAGACTCAGCCATTGAACCCGCGGGATTCTCCGTGCACTGAGCAGACAGAGCGAAAGACCTCTCAGGTAAAAGCAGAGGTGGTGGTGTGTGTTTTATGGTCAACAATTCCTGGTGTGATCAGAGGAACGTACATTCTATCAAGTCTTTCTGCTCTCCTGATCTGGAATTTCTCATGCTTCTGTGTCGACCATTCTGGCTACCGAGGGAATTCACAGCGGTCATTATCACTGCTGTGTATATCCCGCCACAAGCCAGCACAGACCGGGCACTCAAGGAACTGTATGGGATTATAAGCAAGCAGGAAACCGCGCACCCTGAGGCTGCGTTGTGACCGGGGATTTAATAAAGCCAGTTTCAAATCAGTCGCACCAAAATACCACCAACACATTAGTTTTAACACATGAGGGGACTGGGTTTAGGACCATTGCTACTCTCCCTTCCGGGATGGCTACAAATCCCTCCCCTGCCCACCATTTGGCAAATCGGACCACTCTTCCATTCTGCTTCTGCCCGCTTACAGGCAGAAACTGAAACAGGAAGCACCCACCCTCAGAACGATCCAGTGCTGGTCGTACCAATCAGACTCTACGCTACAAGACTGTTTTGATCACACGGACTGGGAGATGTTCCGGTCCGCCTCTGATGATGACATCGAGCTTTACGCTGATAGCGTAATGTGTTTCATCAGAAAGTGCGTAGAGGACGTTGTTCCGACCAGAACAACACAGATCTATCCGAACCAGAAGCCATGGATTAATAAAGATGTTCACACGGCACTTAATGTGCGGACCTCCGCTTTTAATTCCGGGAACGCGGAGCAGCAAAACGCCAGTACAGGAACAAGATTGAAGGACAGTTTAATACCACCAACTCTAGAAGCATGTGGCAGGGAATTAATATCATCATGGACTTTAAAGGGAATAAAAACTCTGCCATGAACACTGCTGCCTCTCTCCCGGATGAGCAAAATATTTTTTATGCTCGTTTCGAGGGAAATAACACCGCCCTCGCGGAGAGAGCTCTCGTGGCCAAAGCTACAGAGGTTAGTTCACTCTCCATCTCTGTAGCGGATATAACCCAATCCTTCCGACGGGTGAATATCCGCAAAGCCGCGGGCCCAAATGGCATTCTGGGCTGCGTCATCAGAGCGTGCGCGAACCAGCTGGCTGGTGTTTTTACGGACATTTTCAACCTTTCCCTCTCTTTGTCTGTAGTCCCCACATGCTTTAAAATGTCCACCATTGTGCCTGTTCCAAAGCAATCAAAAATCACTTGCTTAAATGACTGTCATCCTGTTGCTCTGACCCCCATCATCAGCAAATGCTTTGAGAGACTAATCAGAGATTACATCTGCTCTGTGCTGCCTCTCTCTCTAGACCCATTGCAGTTTCTTACTGCAACAACCGATCCACTGATGATGCCATTGCATCTACAACCACACTGCTCTCTCCCACCTGGAAAAAAAGAACACTTATGTGAGAAAGTTTTTTGTAGACTACAGCTCAGCATTCAACACCATAGTGCCCTCCAAACTTGATGAGAAACTCCAGGCTCTGGGCTTAAACAGCTTGCTGTGCAGCTGGATCCTGGACTTCCTGTGAAGCAGACGGCAGGTGGTTAGAATGGGCAGCAACATTTCCTCATCGCTGACCCTCAACACTGGAGCCCCACAGGGCTGTGTTCTCAGCCTACTCTTGTATTCCTTCTACACACATGACTGTGTGGCAACACATAGCTCCAATGCCATCATTAAGTTTGCTGATGACACGACGGTGGTAGGTCTGATCACTGACAATGATGAAACAGCCTACAGAAAGGAGGTGCACACTCTGACACACTGGTGTCAGGAGCACAACCTCTCCCTCAACGTCAGTAAGACAAAGGAGCTTGTGGTGGACTTCAGAAGAAAAGACAGAGAACACAGTCCCATCACCATCAATGGAGCACCAGTGGAGAGAGTCAGCAGCTTCAAGTTCCTGGGTGTCCACATCACTGAGGAACTCACATGGTCCATCCACACTGAAGTCGTTGTGAAGAAGGATCATCGGCGCCTCTTCTTCCTGAGATGGCTGAGGAAGTTTGGAATGAACCACCACATCCTCACACGGTTCTACACCTGCACTGAAGAAAGCATCCTGACTGGCTGCATCTCCGCCTGGTACGGCAATAGCACAGCCCACAACCGCAAAGCACTGCAAAGGGTGGTGAGAACTGCCAGACACATCATCGGAGGTGAGCCTCCCTCCCTCCAGGACATATATACCAGGCGGTGTGTGAAAAAAGCTCGGAGGATCATCAGAGACTCCAGCCACCCGAGCCATGGGCTATTCTCACTGCTACCATCAGGCTGGCGGTATCGCAGCATCAGCACCCGCACCAGCCGACTTCATGATAGTTTCTTCCCCCAAGCAATCAGACTTTTGCTCTCTTGATCTCCCACGATCAAATACATCAGCACTGCACTTTATTACTCTTACTCTATATCTCACACCGGACTGTCATAAATTATATTATTATTATATTATATTCTCTCTTAACAACTTACTATCAACCGACAGCCTGAATGTCAATACAGTACAATACAACCTACTGTACATTGTATATATACTATATATACTTTTTTTTATTGAATAATGTGTATCTATATTGTGTGTATTGTATACTGTACAGTGTATGTTATTATTTGTATATTGTGTTGTGTGTAATTATGTGTATATTGGACTTTAAATTGTGTTGTGTTAATCTGATGTTTATTGTAAATTGGTATATGTCTCATCACTGTCACGACTGCTATATTGATCGGAACTGCACCCAAGAATTTCACACACCATTGCACTTGTGTATATGGCTGTGTGACAATAAAAGTGATTTGATTTGATTTGATAAACATGAAGAGACAGTGCTCAGTGTCACTCACACAAACACCAACACCATCAGGGAAACACATGTGAAATAAAAATAATGCAGTAAACATTAACTAAACAACATCAAATATAACAGAACACCCCAAAGTACATAACTGATATTAAAAATAAGAAGAAACATAACTATTCCCATAAAATATAATGAAATGCAATGGGTCACACAGGGAATTCTGGGAATGCCCGATTATTTATTTATTTATTTTTTTACCGTAATTTTAACAATAATTTACCATAAAAAGTACACGTATTCTCTTGTTAAACATAATAGAATTTTATACCATTAATTATACAGAAAAATCATACTTTTTACATCTAAAAAATGTAAAAAAAGGAAATTAAAAAAGGTTATTTTTACAGCATGTATTTTCTTTTTAAATCTATTATAACTTTTTACTGTATATTTCAAGGTAACTACCAGTTAACCAATTAATGTTTTCTAATGTAGTATTTTTACAGTCTTTCCGTTAAAATTATGGACATTTTTTACAGTGTGTGTATGTAAAGCTGCAGCCACACTAGCTGCTTTTTCAAGTGATTTTCAGGTGTGAGCTTAATTTACATAATCGCCGGCCAGGCAGTGGGAGACAGAGCAAGCATTAGGGTCTGCCAGTGGGATGTTGTTAATCACTTGAGTGTTGGGCCTCCCTGCTGAGTTAATGGCTTCAAAAACTGAAAAAACACATCAGGGTCACATTCAGTCCCGACAAAACGTAGCAAAATGTTTATTTAAATGGAAATGGTGGTGTGTTGAACACCCTGTTGTGTTCCGCAAGCGTTGAAACTATGGCAGCTGAGAAGGCCATTCTTTGCGTTCCTTTCTAAGAGTTTTCGGAGCCTGATGAAATTGGTTTAAATACGTGTTTAATACTACAAAATATGCTCAATGTTACAGTCACTGCCCTTGCCCTCCAGAATAGCAGAGAATATCCCAATCGAGTGAAGGAATATGTGGAAACTGTGGTTCCTAATTATGGTGATCCAAAATTGCCTCACATTTCAGGATGACAAGGCAAACATTTCTTCTAATGTCTTCAATTGTTGCATACACCAAGCTGCAGTGAACACATTTGTAAAGGGCTTTGGTTGGATCTATTGTGCGCACTGCATTTTTAATACGGCAGAGTTTATATAAATGTTGCTGCTGATTGGGTAACACCTCTGACACACCCACCAAATGAGAGAAAATGTATCTCAAAGCTTGTTGCACACCATTTCAAACCGTTTTGAGGAAACATGTCGTTCAACCCGGAAACCGTAGCAAAATGGTGCACACCGTTTTGAGATAGAACGTGCCCCAGGCTTACTTTAAAAAATTGTTCTGTTGCCCAGGCAGGCTCTTGTATTCTCTTCAAGTGACCAATGAGCTTCTTTTACTGAAGAATTGACAAGACGTCAAGCCGATCTGACTGTTTTCATCTGTGATTGCAATCAGCTGCATATCATCACAAACACTGATTGTAATCCATAGTGATTCTCTCACCAAGCGATTTTACGGTGTTTTTCTCCTACACTAAAATGAACAAAAAACAAATGTAATATCTTTACTCACTGAAAGCTGCATATGGACATACAGGTTCTAAGACAAACATTGAGGGGATAA